>NC_053437.1:1357783-1657783 GCF_007990345.1 Gossypium hirsutum | reverse complement strand
AATTGAATTATTAGAGATTAATTCTTTTATTTTTAAATTTTAAAATTTAAGTTGAATTGTTAATATTATTAAATTTAAGTTTATTATAACGTTATTTCTAGTTATATAGCTACCGAGGAGATTTTTTATTATTTTAAAATGTCACAATTAATTTAACAAAAATAATAATAATGTTGACACTTAAATTTGAATTTTGAAATCTGAAAAGTAAGACTAAATTTCTAAAAACAAAAGTATAAGGATTAAATTTTAAATTTGAGAGAAGTATAGAGACTTATGGCATATTTTGATCTAGATTAAAATATACTTTTAAGTTCATTACTCTTCGTAAATTTAGAATTTAGTCCATGTGCTTTTATTTTTAGAAATGTAATCCCTCTATTTTTAAAATTTTCAAAATTCAGTTCCGGTCGTTAGCACCTTTTTTTTAAAAAAAAAATTTGGTGTGATATTTTGAAATAAAAATGGATATTCATTTGATAATCATGTAATTAAAAAGATACTATTTGTAATGAACTTAAATTTATTAAAAAATTTAACGATGGTAAGAATTGAACTTGCATTTTTAAATAAGGAAAGCAAAGATCTCTTTGGAATAAAAGTAAGGGGTTAAAGACTAAAAGTACAGGGACTTGAAGCAAATTTTAACTTAAAAATGAAATATGAGTAGATCCACTGGTTCAGGTTTTTGTATAGCCCGACACTTGTTTTGTACCAACTTGATTATCCATGATAGTTTTATTTTAATAAAATGGAATTATATCAAAAAAGCTTTTTTTTTAAATTGAATATAGTGATTAGTTAATTGAATACGATTAGGTAAAAAAGAGACAAAAGATAAATTTATTTATTCATTTATTTATACTAATTTAAATTTTTTGATTGCATTTGGTATCACAAATTAACCAAACACTAAAAAAATAAATAAAGATAAATTTATAAGGGAGAAGAAATTTATTAATAATATTAAATAAGTAATTTAATAAATTCAATTAGGTTCAACCAATTTAATTATAAAAATAAAGAAAAATAATTATTAAAAATTAGAGAAAACTGATTCAAACAATTTTTTTAACTCGATTCAATTGGTCTAACCCCTTTTTTCAAGATCAATACTCCGGTCAGTTCTCGACCTGATTTAGAGCTAATTTGGCAATGCTTTTAAAAAGTGCTGTAGAAAAGTATTTTGAGAAGTGCTTTTGAAAAATTTGAGTGTTTGATATTACTGTCAAAAAATACTTTTGAGAAATAAAATATTCATTTTAGACATGATATTATAAAGTAACAAATATGTATTTAAATAATGTTCAAATTAGTTAATATTATGATATTTTAGCAAAAAATATAAAAAATAATTTACTATAACTTATTGTTAATATTTTAATATATAATATTAATTTTAAATATTTCTAAGTAATTAATATTAATTATTTATTAAATTGAATTAGAATATATAAACTATATTTAAACATTTAAATATAATAATTAAATATTTGTAATTAGATATTGACACAATTGTATTATTTTAAGAATTATTTTTTATTTTTAATTAATGCTTTTAACACATTTGTACTATTTTTAATTAATTCTAAGTTCTAACATCTATTTAAAAGAAGAAATAGTAAGGTTAAAAAATTAAAATATCAGCCAAAAGCACTTTTGAGCTGAAAAAAGCTAAAAATTTCTGATTTTTCATCTGTGAAAAAGCACTTAAAATAAGTTAAAAATTTTTCTACACTGACGTATGTTCTTTATTGTTTTTTTAAGGAAAAACACTTTTTAATGAAAAAACTCATCTGAAAAGCATTGGAGAATACAACCTTAAACAACATCGGAGTTGTAATTATTCAATCGGAGATGCTCTCCAATTTGGGGATCCAACTTACCCCCAATTCGGAATCTAGTCAAGATCAATGTGACTACCGAATACAAGTAGTTATTCGACAGATATATATAGAGAGAGAGAGAACGCAGAACAAAGCATCTGAATAAAACAAATGTAAGAACACAGAATTGCCCTAAAATCTAATCCTCTACTCAACAGCTCCCACCATGAAAAGGAACAAAACTAACAAACACACAACACATTGCATGCCATTGCCTTTACCACATTCCATTTTCACTCTCCTCTAAAATCCCCCATCAAACCAAACACTAATGACATCCATAGATTTAGTAAATTACACACACACAAAAAAAAAAACGAATACGATTTTCAAATTCCACACTTCAGGTTCCAGTCGCACTTACTTTCTTTTTTTCGGGGAATTTACCGGTTGGCATCTGCTAATAAAGCAAGGACCTCACTGTCACTGATATCAGATTCTACTGCAAGTTTAAGAGGGGTTTTCCCTTCCCTATTTATCGCATGTGGATCCGCTCCCCTGCAAAAACCACATAAATTGTCATGACATTCCAAATACGATGGATACGATGTATAAAGGTAAAAGTACCATAGAAGTCTCTGTACTAGAAGTCAGATTGCATTTTACCTCTTCTACTTAAAAAACAGGCAAATTAGCCTATAGTTAGATAAAAAGAGCAAATTGATTCTTTCTATTAAAAATTTCATTCATTTATACGTTTTAAAACTGATATAGCTGATGGAATATTCAAATAGTGACACGTGGCATGCCACATCTACCTCATGCTGACGTACAGGAATTAGTTTTTAACAGTAGAAACGAATGGAATTTTTAACAAACTAACCAGTTTGCTCTTTGATCTAACATACAAAGACTACTTTACCCATTTTTGAGTAGAGGCAAAATGCAATCTGACTTCTAGTACAGGCGTCTCGATGATACTTTTACTGATGTATATGGTATGCAGATCAAAGGCACGAAAACAATGCAGATATAAACACAATGTAGCAAAGATGAGTAAATCACCTGGTAAGTAGTAATTTAGCAAATGCCGTTTTGCCTCGGTGAATACATCGATGAAGTGGCGTTTGACTTCTTGAATCCATTGCATTTATATTTGCTCCACATTGTAATAGAAGTTCAAGCATGCCAATGTCTGCAGTTTCACAGGCAAGGTGAAGTAGGGTGCAACCATCTAAATCGTCTGTGATTTGGCTCTCACTGGTTCCCACCAAGTTGAATGAGCTAGCAGAGGATCTATCAGATGAATCTGCTGTTATGTAACTGGAGCTGTTATCAGCATTCGCATGTTCTTGCAGTAGCAGCGCTTTGGCAAGGGTTAATGAAGGCCCGGGAGATTGTTCGTACACTGCATTTATATCTGCTTCACAACTAACAATATAACGGT
This sequence comes from Gossypium hirsutum, assembly GCF_007990345.1. Classification (NCBI taxonomy): domain Eukaryota; kingdom Viridiplantae; phylum Streptophyta; class Magnoliopsida; order Malvales; family Malvaceae; genus Gossypium; species Gossypium hirsutum. Next base: position 1,654,510 of record NC_053437.1, on the reverse strand, counting down.
ATACAGCCTTCTTGTCATTGGCATGAACACCCTCCCAAATCTGTTGTGCCACGGGATTAGGATGTTGCTTGTCTTTAGGCTTGCGAACGAAAAGCTTTTCTGCGTACTGCGATCAAAAGAAAACAGAAATTTCCGTCCAGTTTATGCTAGTTGAATAATTGTAAATTGTTAGAAAATTTGTATATATTTTAAGCCTGAAAATATTAATCATCAAAATTAAAAAAAAAAAAATCATCTTACGCAACTATCTAAAATAATAATAATGTAAAGACTAGAATACATGGGAAATGCTTAACCTTTGCATGAATGAACTTCTCCTTTGCAGATATAGAATCAGTATGACAAGGCTTGCCCGTAAGAAGCAACTGCAGTTTATCAGACTTGTAACAGCTTCATCACAGGAATAACAAGCGTTAGTAACAAGCAGCAAAAGAATCAAGTTCGGTTTTATATTACTGGAAATATCTTATTTTAAACATATATAAATTAAAATATATATATTTACCCCGTGAGGGTGAGATCGACATGGAGAGCACTTCTTGACTGCAAAAATTCCTCCCAAACTGAGTTAGCAAAGGTATTGCCGAGAGATTGAAACAAACCTATAACAGAGGGCTCCCATACTTTTACATCGAGAGTAAGTGATCGAACCTGAAATATTAACCAACAGAAAATTAAGAGTTACATAAATGATGAGGCAACATTGGTACCACTACCGAGTGATTTTTTTTCCCGAGTAAAGAGTTCATTTCAGTAGAAAACGTTTTGTCTACGGAAACAACTAATACAAACTCCAACAAGCAAGATCAAGCTACTCCTTCATTACTGAGAACCATTGACTGATTAAACATAAGAAAATCAAGAGAAAGAACAATCGATAAATAAAATACTTTAGATTTAGTGATGCAGGATTCTCAATAAGGAATGCAGAAAAAAGGTAATATATAATTTATTAAGTTTACCTTTGATATGTGAACACCGAGATTACGATGAACACCGGAACATTCAATACAAACAAGAACACCCAGATTCAAAGATGCCCAATCAGGTTCAGGGGCACCACAATCTGCACATTTATCATTGCCGCATACTCTTTGCAGTACATCAATTGGCTTTTCGATTTTTATAGAGGACCTTAGATGTAGTGAAGCTTTTGATTGGTGTTCATTATGTGCATTAACAAGGTTTCTCTCAGAGGTATATTCTTGACCAGCAGTATGATCAAAATCAGAACTTTCAAACGAACTCTCACTGGTAGATCGATGATGACCACTTCCCATGGGACTAGAAGAAAGACACTGAAACAGTATTGGAATGTAATTGTCAATATAACGATAAGGAAATCGATACTTGAAACTCATGCTACATCTTTAATAATTACCGTCTCAGGGGCCTGAGAATTAAGTAATGAAGCAATAACCCCAGTTATTTTCTCAATCCAATCCATCTGATCTAGTGCACTCTCTGCCTGCACTGACAAGCACAATCAAACATTATTGAGGATCAATTGCCAAATAATAACCCTCAATCCTACACGAGTGTAACATTTTTGGCACAATGATTTGTCAATAGGTTGATCCCAGAAACGATTTGTGTGTATACATATATTAACCCCTATAAGAACTACAGCCCACGCATAAGTCATACCTGCAAAGTGTAATTCTTTGTTGGAGAAATTATCCTAAAACAAAATCTCAAATCTGACTGGTCAGCGTCAACTTTAATAGTTGATGTAAGCAGGTTCACAGTGTGATGGGCAACAGATTTTTCATCATGTACGCCACCATGATTATGAGAAGAAAGCCACCGACCCAATAATCCAGATCCAAGATCAGAGTTATTTCTCTGACCGGAAAGGTGGCCGGCAGACCCCTAACAATAGATGAAGAACAATTATAAGAGCAGAAAAGAGCATTGATCATAGAATGAACTTCAAGCACCCTGGTTCTCAATATTTTTTCCAAAGGGCAGAACAGGAAGATTCTTACAGATGATTTACTAATCTGCTTGCGGTAGTAATACAGCATTCCTCGGCTATCAAGGACAAAAAATCTTCTTTTCCAGTCTCCTCTTAAGTTTGACGAACGTTTTGAGAGATAGCCTTGTCGAATAGTTTGAACCTGGAGGAGTATTTTTCAGTTTTAGAAGCAGATTGATGGGACTAATACAATCTCACAAACAGAGCTCTGAGATAAAAAGCTTCTTTAAACCTTTCCCTTTGCAGCAGACTGCATAACTGCCTCTATCATTTTATGTGAACTTCTACCTATTGCTTGTATACCATCTCCGTTAGGAGAACCATTAGAAGACCATCTACTCTCTCTGGCAACCTGCCTTTTGTACTCCTGCATTCTTTCATTTAAAGCTGCCTGCTCATAGTTTGATCTTTCTCTTGATTGTCGTGCATAAGTCAAGACCTGCAGGACTTGTATTTCAACAATGAGCACACAATCAATAGTATAGTGAATCCACGGATGTAGGGATGATCAAAAAGGACAAGATACAACTTTTTTCCCTGCTATGGTTTGCTTGCATTTTATAACCTGCTATGACTAATCTATCAAATAAACGATATATATTTGGTATAGGATATTATTTTTCTTCTCTTTTGAGGAAATGAAGTGGATGAAGGAAACAAAGCTAAGCTAGAGAAGATGTAGAGATATTTGTCTTAGTCTAGAGAAAACTTGTATGATAATTGATAACAAACCTGATTAATATATGGCTCCATTTGATGCAATAATTCGTAACCCTACAAATGAACAAAACTTATAATAAGAAGAAATGCACTAAGCAAGTGATAGAAACATGAGAAAGAAATTGAGAAGTCCTGCCATGTGATCACCTGTTTGAAGTAACGACGATGTGCATCCATAGTCCCACTGACTGCTTCCAGAAACTCAAATCTCTTTTTTGCTTCAACAGTTGAAAGAGCAGTTACCTGTAATTATAAACCACAGTGCTCTCATTACATATCTTGAACATTCTGAACTATCACAGCAACATCAATTTAGAAACTGATCAGCAAGCAATTCACTCACTAGATTGAAACGAGCTTGCTCAAATGTCGACCTCGCATTATGAAGTTCCTAGAATAACTCCAACAATGTCAGAGTACTTAGGGACTTTCCATCAATATGATAGATATATAGGTAAGAATGTCAGATACAAGAAAATAGAAACTATCAAGCCATTTTGCAATATACCTCTTCCAAAACATTGACAATATCACTCTTCGTACTTTTCCTCAGTGAAAGAAACTTTTCCCGAGCCTGTAAGATTATTCAAATTGGAATTCTATAACTATGAATATGATTTTAGACCAACTTAAGACCTATAATATCACATTGAAGAAACATTAAAATCATGCCAACAAACTGCACTAGCAAAAAAGGCATCTAAAGCACCTGGTCATAAATGAGACTAGCCTTGTCGAAGCGCTTACGTGCTTCCTGCACTAAGATAAGATTTTTAAAACCAACAGTTAATCAAATAAAATAGATGATGTATAACTATGCACATATTACTAAACCTCAGATGAACCTATATCAAAGCAAAACATATCAACCTATTTTTATAGCAAGAGTTAATTTGGTTGCCAGCTTTAACTTAGTTCCACATCCTCCCAAATTTATATGGCTGCTTAAATCTCAAAAGCAAGAAGAACCAGGGGTTACCTTGACCTCAAGTAAATCAGTATCAACAAACTGCACTAATCTTTCATTTAGCTCGGTTTCAACCTGAGAAAGAAAAGAAAGCAGTTTGCTATTTTCAATACTATTTTAAATCAATATGATTGAATAATAAACTATATACAGTGTTGAAGTTCAATATATTTATAACATTTACATTCTCACAATGCTCAAAACAGAGATCTAAAAATGACAAGAGATCAGTTTTTAAGATTGTGCACTGCAATTTTAGATAGCCAGGAAGAAAATAACAAACAAAACTATTCATTTATGACTGAAATTTCTAAAATATGAATCAGTCTTTCAGTTACTATTCTTGTAGCAGCAGTTCGAGAGTGTCAAAGAATTGAATTATCCAAAATCAGTCAGTTTCATATCCTCGCTTTCGTAAATTTGGTATTCATGCTCAGAAGATACTTCAGAAATTTACCTGGGATCGAAGAATTTCCTTGTATGTCCCAATTTCTCTCAATGCTATGGTAAACTTGGTCATAACAGGCCCTAAAGAAGTGGGAAAAAAAGGATACAATTATTGCTATGGTGCCATAAAAATCATTGCACCAGAATAAATCTTCATGTGATGCTTGAACAAAAGAACGAAAGGACAAAGTAATAAGGAGGCTTTTGGACATCTTATGGGGATCAACCCAACAAATATTACAACCGGAAGCATTACAGCAACAACAGTGAAGCGACTGCCACTAAAGACTGCCCAATCACTTCAAGGTGCATATGCATCAAGTATCAACCAACATTCGAGCAATTCCAATAAACAACTTTCGCACAAAGATTGAGCAAATACATACCTCCAAAAGCCACACTAATATTGTCATTATGGCCTCCACCAAACATTTCAAGGGCATTTGCAAAGGCGATGTCCCCATCATATCCCTCCCCAAGTCCTTCACTGCAATCAGAAAAAAAACATGCAAATGAATATTTCGGAAACTCATGGCTCCAATAGCAAGCAGTAGCAACCCCACTGCACCTCCTTCCCTCTTCAATGGACAAAACCCAAGAAGAAGAAGAGTAATTGAGGGCTACAATTATGTAACTAGTTTTACAGAAATGGAAAAGATATTCGTATCAGCATCCTCAAGTAAACGAAAGTGTCAACTTAACACAGATTTCCATCAATTATTTGAAGGGTTAAGTACCAAAAATAATAATGCATGCAAAAATGTCAGTTTTTCTTTGAATGCAAGGCTGCATTCGGTTTTTGTATCAGATGCTTGACCAGCATGTACGAGGAACGTTTTTAACATATAAGACTTCCTCAAAACAGCAGAAATGTAGGAACAAGAATAGGTTATGAGAATTAATGTACACAATTGACATCCTTTATGTTCAAGAGGCATAAATAAACAAACATAAACCAATACTTAGCGCATTTGTGAAAGACATACTGGGCTATTTCTTTATTTAGATTAGAAATCTTAGCTTAGCCATGTCACATTCTCATACATATCAGTTCATAAGGCAAAAAGAGATCTTGCTTACTGAAAACAAAAAGATACACAGACAAAATTTGATGATCTAAACATACGTGTATTTTCGACATCCTTTAAAAAACCTTAAGCTTCTCTCCCGTAACAACTCTGCGCTTTCCTCCATGCATTGCATCTGTCTCACCGAACAAAACAAATGAATTACCAACGTATGATCCATAAGTAACTAAACAGATGCATTTTCTGACAAGGCTCTATTATCAGCGTGTGTAGAAAACAAAATAAACATGACAAGAGATCAAATAACTTACTCTGAAACCTAAAATCAAAATAAAGGCGAAAAAGACAATCACTAATGAATTGGAAGCATGGAAACAACATCCATTTCTCATAAAAATCAGAGAAGCTAACCAAACTATGATCTTCGTAGGCATAAGAACACCTCAAAATCCAAGAGAAACAACAGTTTGAAGATGTCCTCACCATAACCATGCTAATAGTAAAGGAAAACAATGTCTTAAAAGCAAACTTAGATACTCCATCCCACTACAATAAGCATTTTACCAAGACAAATTTAGATGTAGGATTGGCACTTGATAAACATATTCATGATAAAAAGTTCACCAGGAATATCTCATAAAAGGATCTTAATTAACTCAAAATTAAAAAGCATAAGAAGCCATCTGATTATTGAAAACCTATAGTACCTAATAATACAAATCATCAATCAGTCCCTAAAAGCCACAAATTAATATCTATTCGTCATCAAGCTAAATATCTAAATTTTCTAAAGCAGCCAAACGCTTGTTTACTTATTTTCTTCTTCTTATTTTACCCTTTAACAGCAGAATGCAAAAAAAACGGAGCACTAAAGTTCACTAAAACGGCAATCAAATTACGCAACCGGAAATAATAAAGCTAAAAAATTAAACCTCGAACACGAAGCACGAAGCAAGCGAAAAGAGAGTGAACCTGCTTGCGGAACATGGGAGAGTCATCGAGCTTAGCGAAATGCATTGTGGAAGCGACGATTCTTTGTTCTCTTTACGATGAATCTTAGTTACCATCACACTGATGATGTTCGATCCTTCGTATGAACAAAAAAAAAATTAACCTCACGAGATCTCCTTTTCAGCTCGATTTAAACCTCCACAAAAGATTTTTGAAAAAATTAAAAGACGAATTTACTTGAAGAGCTTCATTAACGAAGAATAATCAGCTTTCAAAGAAATTCAGCTCGAATTTCATGGATTTTATGGTGTTTAACTTAAAGAAAAAAAAAGTTAATTTATTTTTGCATAAAGTTTGTTTACTGTAGAATTTTTAGTTTTTTTTTTCACTTTTCTATTTTGTTTCAAAGCGGGCAAGAAAAAAACAAACCCAGAAACCAGAAAAGCAAGAAAAAAAAAAGGTAAAGTGAGAAAGAAAACATGAGTTTTAGAAAAGGTTAAAATCTGATCCAAGTCCCTACACTCTTCACACATTTGAAGATTAGTCCTTCCTTTTTATTTTACTTTTACTTTTCTAATTTCAAAATTCAAGTCAAGTTGTTAGCCTCATTAACACTTATTCCGTTACTAAATAGAATAATCTTAATGGTATTAACAATTGAATTACATTTTTAAATTCAAAAAATTAAAAAAGTAAAGGACTAAATTCTAAATATACAGAAAATACAAAAACTTGATACATATTTTAACCTTTTAAAAATGCCATCTCATTTTTCTCCCAATATAAAAACCATGCTATAATCTCAGTCAATTCCAATGTTTTTAGAACCGAACCCATAGTCAAACTAGTCAATCTACAAATTCATCAATTCGACCGGAGATTCGACCAATTCGATTAAAATATAAAAAATGATTCACTTTATTTTTTTAGTTGATTCAACTGACCCATACCGTTTCAATGTAACTCTTCGAATCAATACCTCGATTAATTCTCAATTCAAACATCATTAGTTACTTCCACTAGAGATTATTAAACTATTACCCAAATTCTAATTTGGTTTAAATGCCAATTGGATCAAATTCTTAAAACGTGTATACCAGCAACTTGAATCTAACACGTTAAAAATAATTCATATTAAATTTTATTGACACTTAAAAAATTCTAAAAAATTGTAAACATTATTTCATTTTCTTCTCTCCATTTTCCCTTAATTGTTTTACTTTCTTTTTGATTCTTATATATATATATATGCTTAATTCCATCAAACATCCTTAAATTAGATTCGATTCTAAATTTGTCCACAAATTTTAAAATATTTTAATTAAGTCCTGAAAATATAAGTATCATATCAAATAATTCCATCCGCTAGTCTCAGTGTTAATACTAGCTCGAATCTGAAGTAGAGCATATTTAAAATACATAAATCAACTTTTAAACACGACGTAAATCTATCATATTGAACGATTTGGATATGATATGTTAAAAAATTAACCTTTATAAATTTTAATGATATTATCTGTGTTTTTTTTTTTTTTGAAAAATTTAACTTTTTTATGCAATAGGTACATATGGACTTAAATTTTGGTTCACATTATATCCGAGTCGACATTTAACGTCAAAACTGACGTATAAAAGATAAAAAGGCATGATTTAGATGATATTAATACTTTAAAAAAATCAATTAAAACGTTTCAAATTCAACGATTGTTTTAAAATACGAGCCGCAATTTGAAGATGTAAGGTACAATTGAACCTAAATATATGCATTATCGACTGTAAAAGTACATTTGGGTCCCTATACAATTAAAAAGTAAGCAAATTGGTCCATTTAAAGTAGGTTGATAAAATTAATGACGTGGAACTAGACCTGTCCATGGGCCGAGCCGGGCCGGGTTCAGGCCAGGCCAGGAAAAAATTCGGCCCGACTCTTAGGCCCGGGCCCGGCCCGGACCGAAATATGGATCTAAAATTTTACCCAGGTCCGGCCCGGGAAAAATAATAAGCCCGGCCCGGTCCAGTTTTTAATAAACACAAAAAAATATTTTAAAAATAAAAATATTTTTAAAGTATTTTAAAATTTAAAAATAAAAATAAAAAATATATTTATTATATTCGGGCAAGGCCGGACTCGGGCAAAAAAAGTTAAGCCCGAGCCCGGCCCATTTTTTAAACGGGCCTCATTTTTTACCCAAGCCCATATTTCGGGCCCATATTTTTTACCCGAATCCTCCCATATTTCGGGTGGGCCGTCAGCCCTGGCCAGGCCGGGCCGGCCGGCCCATGGACAGGTCTACGTGGAACCATTAGATTAATAGTAGTTTAACCTGACGTGGAAATTTAAAAATTTATTGCATATACTTGTGGACGCATCAGACATGTTCAGACAAAATAGTAAAAAAAAAAGTTTTATTTAATTTATATAAATTAAAACTTAAGAAAAAATTAAATAAAATAGAACATTAAAAAAATTCACAAGTAGATCTCACGTCAGCATGTTAATTTGGGAAGTCAATTTGTTAGTTTCTTGATGGACGGGTGATTTTTCCACAATAATGATGGTGGAAGAGACTGGTACTTCAAATTTGGACAATTGGTAATGGTCCGACTGGGAGCTAAGGGTGGTGTTTTGTTGGATGTGTTGCTCAAACTGGGCGGACCGTCATTGGAGACGTGTACCTCTATCTCGTCTACTTGTTTTACAGGGATGGGGGTCAATAGAGGTGGTTGGGTTTTCTTTCGATTTTACTTTGGTTGTGGGTAGATCTGTCCATAGGCCGGGCCGGGCCGGGTTTGGAAAAATTTTCGGCCCGCCTCCTAAGCTTGGGTCCGGTCCGGCCCAAAATATGGGCCTAAAATTTTGCTTAAGTCCGGCCGGGAAAAATATCATAAGCCCGAGCCCGACCCAGCCTGGCCCATTTTTTAATAAACATTAAAAATTTATTTTAAAAATAAAAAAATAAAAAACATATTTTAAAAGTATTTTAAAAATAAAAATAAAAAATATATATTTATTATATTCAGGCCGGGCCGGGCTAGGCCCCGGCCAAAAAAGTGGTGCTCGAGACCCGGCCCGTTCTTAAAACGGACTTTTTTTTGTCCAAACCCATATTTCGGGCCTATATTTTTACTCGAACCCTCTTATATTTTTGGCGGGACAGGTCTACTTGTGGGTAGGAGGTAATAGCTGTTATCTTTTTTTTGTTTAGAGTTTTCTTTGGTGTTTTACTTGCAGTCTATCTATGTCATTGTACGAAGCACTGTTGTTTTCATTAATAAATAATCCCAGCTTTTATTCAAAAAAATCACTAAAATTTCATCTAATTCATGATAATGTTGTTGTTTAACGTAATATCTTGTTATAGTGGAATTCTTTTTAAATCAATGGTTGTGGTTAAAGGATGAAAATAAGATGACTGTAATCATTTGATTAAGTAATGATAGAAATTAGGAAATTGTGCCAGTGACTCAAAACCTGTTAAATCAATTATCAATTATCAAATACATTACTTTTTACTGAAAATCAATTTCTTTTCTTATTTGATGTTGAAATCAGTTGAATAGATTTAAAGGTAAACTCACGTTTCTCAATGAAAAAACTTACGTGACATGATCGACGGTGAATTGGTGTTTTTTGCTCTCCCTTTTTATTTCAATCGTTGATTTAAAAAAACTCCAAAATATCCGATTGTAATGAAATCTTTAAATAGACATCACATGTGTTCGTTTTGATTTAAACCCCAAACATTTAACCCTAAAACCACTAATAAATAACTAAACATGTATTAGAGTTGGACAAAATACAATTTTAAGGATAATTTGACACAGATACTTAAGGGTTAATGTAATTTTTGGCTCATAAATTTCACAATTAGATTCATTTTGGTACATGTTTTTTTTTTGCCCATTTTGGTATATGAACTTGGTAATTAAGTCCGCCTTTGGTCCCTGAAATTGTATCATGTAAAAGCGTGCTGATATTATGTTACATTATCACCTAATACTTAAAAAATTATTATTTTTAAATTTTTTAGATTATATATATTTATTTTCGAGGTACTAATGTGGTACAAATATTAAAAGTGTCGTGCCATTGTCCTTTTACGAAATCTAAGTCTAGATGTTAAAGTAAACCCAGCTGCCAACTTCGTGAGTCAAAATGGACTCAAAAAAATATTGGTACTAAAATGAACTTAATTACCAAAATCGGGAACTAAAAATTATATTAATCCAACACCTAAATATATAACATTTTTTTTATACAAAATATACATTATCAACCCAAGAATGGCACAAAAACACGAACGCGAACTTTAGGCGCTGATCCAAAGGGGGCATGAATGGTATTTGGTCCCATTAGATAAAATGATACAATTACACTTTTAATCCCTCTAGTGAATTAGTAATTCAATTTAAGCATTTTAATATAAAATTTTTGGTTTTGGTCTCTTATTTGTTTACATTTTTATCTCTAGCTCCCTTAATAAAAAAGAGTTACGAACATTGGTTCACGGAATATAAGATTATTTTTGGTAATAAGATTATCGAAATGCAAAATTACACATTACTGGGTATGTTATGTTACCGTTTTTTATTCATTTGGATGAAACGTAAGGTTTGGTTATTTGGTTGACCGAATATAATATTACAATAAAACGCATTTTACTAAATTATCATATTATAGATTTTCTTTTTCTAACATATATAAGTAAATAAGTTGAAACAATTTTGTTTTTAGTATGCAAAATTTTCTTTTTACCAATGATGAATTTTTAAAATTTACAATAAATTTAGCAAAATAGCATATGTCTCTAAAAAATATATTTATTTTTTCCAAAATAATTATTTGTACTTGTGAAATTAAAAAAAAATGATAAGTGTATATTCTTAATTCAAAATGATTTTTGGTCTAATAAAATGAAATAAAGTCATTAAAAACAGGCAAATTGTAAAAAAAAAAGTTGTATTATTAATGGAATATAAAATTACATAATAAATAATTGGTACGGAAATTACCCTTATATTTCAGAATCTTGACTCTATTGGGAATGTAAGATTACTGGTTCAAGATAATATTTGAAACTCAAACATGAAAATCCCGCATTGGAATCTCACATTACCCCTAAGAATATTGCATTCCTTAAACCAAATGCACCATTGCTAAATATAATATTACACCCTGTAATCTCACATTCTGGGTGTTTGGTTAAAAAAATGTGAGATTACTTTACGTAATAAGATTAGAAAAATGTAAGATTACGAAGTGGAGTGTTAGGTATGCTACATTTCCGTGTTTAGCTCATTTGATTTGAATGAAAAATTTTTATATTTGGTTGGCGGAATGTAAGATTACTTAAAAACACATTTTACTAAATTACCTTTGTAGAATTTAGTTTTTTAACTAGCTTAGTTCATTTAACAAAGAAGTTTTGTTAAGTGAATCTTAACTTGATTGACATCGACATTGTTACCAGTGCAAGAGGATATGATTTTGAGTGTACTGAAGCGCATTATCCTCCTATTCAATGAGGGTTGGGGAGAGACTATGGTATGCTGAACTATTCCACATTTAATAAATGCCAATTAGTTATCATTAAAAAAATGTTTTTTAGTCTCAAATACGTAAATTATGATAATTATTGTTTTTATTACAATTTATATATTAATAAGTAGATATATTATGTTTGACTAAATTTATAAATCATAATTATAGTAATTCATAAAAAATGTTTGCATCAGCAACCATAATTTATATTTTTTTATAATTGGGGCAGGAACGGGATTGCTTTGGATTAATTCTAAGCTCTCACGGCTACAGCATAATACTTTTGTCACTAAACCTAGAAATTATTGGCAATGTAAATATAATTAATATACTAATAAATAAATCCTTAAAATAAATAAATATATATATATTAGACTTAAATCTTGTTTTGGTAAAGAAAATGACAATTTAATTAAAATAAAAAATAAATAGTAAATTTGTATAAAATTTCATATTCAACTTATAATTCGAGATAATCTAAGGAATGAGTGATATTGAGATTACATCCAATATTATAACATCTTGATATTATTTGAGGAATGTGAGATTACGGGTAGAGGTGCTCATGGGCCGGGTCGGGTCCAAAAAAATTTTTGGCCCTCGTCCTAGGCCCGGTCCTACCTAAAATATGGGCCTGAAATTTTGTCCATGTCCGGACCGGGAAATTTTTACTAAGCCTGAGCTCGGCCCAGCCCATTTTTAATAAACACCAAAAAAATATTTTAAAAATAAAAAACTTAAAAAAAGTATTTTAAAAATATTTTAAAATTTTAAAAATAAAATATATATTTATTATATTCGGGTCGGGCCGGACCAAAAAAGTGGTGCCCGAGTCCCGGCCCGTTTTCTAAACTGGCCTCATTTTTTTACCCAAACTCATATTTCGGGTCTATATTTTTACCCGAATCCTCCCATATTTTTGGTGGGCCGCCCGGCCCATGAGCACCTCTAATTACGGGTAATAAAAATGTTTTGAATCCAATTAAGGGAATTTTAGTGCAAAATATAAGATTACGAGATATAATCTTACATCAAGTGAACCAAACCTCCTAATCTCCAAAAGGACTAGAGACAATATACCAAGAAATTGACAAAAAAAATTTATTTAAGACAAAATGTGCTCAAAGTCCATGTATTCTTTATATATTTAGAATTTAGTCCCTTTACTTTTATTTTCAGGAATTTAGTCCTATTTTTCAGATCTAAAATTCCAACTCCAATTTATAAAATCATTCAAATTATTTTGTTAAATTCATCAGTGTGACATCTTTAAATAATAAAATACTCATTTAGTATCCATATACCAAAAGAAATTATGTTGTAATGGTCTTGAATTTAATAAAAGAATTGTAACATTTATTTATTGGACTTTTAAATCCAAAAAGTAGAGTAGGGGTGTAATCGAGACCGGGGCAAGCCCGAATTTGTCAAGCTTGAGCTCGAGCTCCATTAAGCTCATTTATCAATTTTGTACTCAAACTCGAACTCAACTCGATAATTAAGCTTAGGGTTAATAATATATAGTAAGAGTAATATGTAATTTAATAATATAAAAATATGAAAAGCTTGATAAGGCTCGTGAGCCGTTGTTACTAAGCTCAAATTTGTGGCTCAACCAATTGCTTGATCTCGGCTAGATAATTACTGAATCGAATTCGATTTTTTTTCGAGTTGAACTTGAATAGCTTGTGAGCATAAGTGCCTCATTTACACTATTAAAGTAAAAGGACTAAATTTCAAATATGTAAAAAAAAATATCGACTTGGAGTATATTTAAACCTTTATTTAAAATGAGCTGTTCATTGTCAAAAGATATTAGGAACGAAAAAAAAAAGAGGAATGCAAAAAGGTCCGACAAAGAGACAGGGACAACCTTATCTGCAATAAGCAAAGCAAAGTCAATGTCTTCCTTTTTCAACACCTTAGGCTTTAAATTAATCTAATATCCAAAATTTATAAACTCGTAAATTATTCAAGTTTGATTTTAAAAAAAATTAAAATTCAATTCGATTATTTTCGAGTTAAAATTTTAATTATAGTTGTTTAAAATATCGAGTAAATTGAGTTTGAATAATTTATAAGTAAGAGTTAAGTTAATAATTTTATTCAGGAAATCGAGATAAAATTTTAAAATTTCAGAGGGTTTAAATTAAATTATTGATTTTTTAAAGAGACTAAAAATAGAATTTTCTTCCATTTAACCCAATTAGAAAAGCTTAAAATAAATGTTTTAATTTATTTGAGGGATTAAATAAAAATTTTACCATTTGGCCGCGACTTAGCCGGCAGTAGGCAAGGGCCTAATTTTGTGTGTGAATATATTATTGATCTTTTGATGTTAAATTATAATTTTATCCAAAAATTGCATTCAAAATAAGCTTGAACTTGAAATCGAGTATATAAAATGTTTACATGAGCTAAGTTAAATTAAGTTCAAATAATTTTATTTTATTTTGAGTCGAATTTGAGCTTAAATAATAATTGTTAGTAGAGGTAGAATCGAATTTTGAGCAGTGAACTTCGTATTGAACTCAAGCTTTTTAATGTTTGAACTCAGTTAGACTCGGCTACAAAATATCACAATCGAAGAACTTTTATTATTTAAATATATATTTTTTTCATAAAAATATATCTTGTAAATTAAAAGTAGGTAATTTTGCGAGCATTAAAATACTTATATTATCAGAGGAGAAAATACCTAATATTATCATGATTTTTTTTATTTATTAAGATATTTACCAGAGTGAACTCAGTGATTAATTTTTCGCATTTTGTAAACCCATTAATAGAGTAGATGCTGGCCACAGTTATTTATGAAAATTACATAGACTCATATATATTTTTATTATGGGTTTCTAATGAAAAAATGTCAACAGGATTAGTTGTATTTAAACAAAAACAAATCTAAATAAAATCTGTATGTAATTGAACTTAAATTAGAGTAATTTTATTAATATTAAGATAAAAATATTTTTTAAAATTTAATTAAATTAATTTTCAAATAAAATATTACGGGATTGGAAATCAAACTCACGTAGTAATTACAGGGACAAAAAAATTGTTTGGATTGGATTCAACTAGAGTTTTAAAATAAAAGTTTTGGAATATTCGACCGAACGCATTTATCAGTTTAGTCTCTGACAGATGGAGACATGTTAGGATATAATCGAGTCGCGTCAAGTTTGATTTGAAATTCGGAGCTCGATACTCGGCTTGAGCTTGATCGAACATCTTTAAGCTCGGGCTTGAACTCAGTTAAGCTCACTTATTAACTTCTGTACTCGAACTCAACTCGATAATTAAGCTTAGGGTTGATAATATATATTGAGGACAATAACATAATCTAATAATATAAGAATATAAAAAAACTTGGTAAGGCTCGCAAGCCACTCGAGTTGAGTATTATTAAACTCAAATTCAGTTCGATCGATAGCTTCAGCTTGTCCCGATAATTACTGGATCGAGTTTGAGTCTTTTTCAAGTCAAACTCTAATAACTTACGTGTACTAATGTCTCATTTATACCCCTAGAATATACATTAGTTTCGATTTAATTCTTATAAAAATCGAAACATTACACATTAATAAATTGATCCGAACCGAACCGTTATAACTTTTATTTCTCATTATTGGGTTGGTACGGTTTAGTCCATATAAAAACAACTTCACCTTTAAATTTGAATTAGGCAACTCCCACAAGCTTGAGCCCAAACAAGTAATTGAACCGGGTTCAACGGCTACGGAGCTCAACTCGAATCAGTTGGATTCGAAACGAAAATCAAATTACTTTGAGTTGAATTAACTAATTTTGTTTATCTAAATATAAATAAATAAATTTTATTTTTATATTTTTATATTTAAATTTAAAATTATTATTTGTACCCGAATTTAAATTATTTTTTAATAATAATTATATATTATTAAAAACTCTATTAAATTTATGAATAATTATTTCAACCATTACAAAAAAAATTCTAGCAAATTCATAAAAATAAATAAATTCGAAAAAAAAGAATGAAGAAAAAATAATATAAAAATAAAAATTTATTTTATAAACAATTAAATATTTAAATTTGCTTAAATCCAATTCAAATAATTTTTATTTTCCCAGTTCGACCAATTTTCACCAATTTAATCAATTTTGACTAGTTTAGTTCTCCCAATGTATGATATCAATTTAACTATCAATTTCTAATTAATTCGATCAATTCGATTCAATTCCGACAACCATCCGAATAACTTAAAAGCCAAAAATTAGAATATTCTAACTACCAACATGTAATATTGAACAAACTTATGAAAAAAACTGAAGAAAAAAAAAAGAGAAATTAATGACTAATTTATGTTCCTCTATACAAGATTATAAGCCATACAATTCAAAATGTAAAATATATATATATTAAAATTATATGATCTCATATGTATTACAGAAAAAAGAAAAATAGAGATTTTGTATGTGGATCTTCAAAATTCTAAAAAGAAAACCTTATTTATTCGTGTATATGGGCACTACAGGGCAGAAACTAAAATATGAATTATGTAGACAAATAAAATGAATCAAGGTTTGATCCATAAATTTCCAACTTTCTCAGCTACCATCTATTGGTTCGAACCTGCATCGTAGTACTCGGTTTTTATGTACAAAAAAACGTATTACGATTCGCCTTCTTCCTGGTTATAACTTGTCGGCGATCCTCCCTAGAGCATCGGCGAGCTTGTTGAGGACGGCGACTAAGCTATCGGCGTGGTCTTTACGTTGCTGCCTTTCCTGTTGGAAGTTGGTGTTTTGAGCTTCGAGTTGAGCGACTAGCATTTTACCGTTCTTTTCCAAGACGTCGATCAAGCGGTATTGTGGACTGTTGTCCGGTTCTTCGTCTCCATTGGTTTCTGTCCGTTTCCTCTTCCTTGCTTCTTGAGAAGCAGAACCGACCTCGGGGTTCGAGGTTGGATGTTTCTCCTTTGTTGTACCTGCATAATGCATTGCCATCCAGCAATAAGGTAATTCTATTTTTAGCCATTTCCCAGTACAATGAACCCATTGAATCGAGTCATCAAGCATAGTTCCGTCCTGTACGGTTGTTTTCCATAACCCTAATTGGTCGTTCCAAGAAACAAGCTAAGGCATGTTCGAGACACAGTCGAGTCTCAAACATGGCAATCATCGAGTAAGCAATTGGGCTAATAACAAGATAAATTCCAGTATAGTAAGGATTCAATCATTTACAAAAATGAAAACAACAGAGCTATGTTACCCTGACTTTTTTTTATTTTTCTTTAGAACATTTGTGTTTGACATTTACAAAAATCCAATCATACTCATTTTAAGACACATTTATATCCAACATTCACGCTCAAATTCGAGTAATATACATAAACCGAGATCGGTAAAATCGATATTACCTTGACTCTTGCTCCCTGGGATAGCTGGCTGTTGCTGGTACTGCTGCTCTGTGAGCATAAAAGGTGAGCAAACAAACACATATAAGCATTTAATGGATCAATGGTAACCCTTTTCCGTAAAGATACAAAACAAAAGGAAAATGCAGTAAAAACACATATATCAACATGGTGTACACGTGGCAATCTGATTTGTAGTATGGAGACCTCCATAATACTTTTATCCCCAATTATTTTTTTTAACCCAAAGACCTCAAAATTCGATAATCACATTCAACCTTGAAACCCTAAATCCTAAACAAGTAAAAACCCACATATTTGAAACTAAAACCTTATTTAAGAAACACCAAACCTCTTACTATTGAATCTATGGGGACTTGTAAATTATTTTAGATAATAATAAGTAACAAATAGGGCTTTGGATTTGGACCTTGTTATAAAAGGACAAAGGTTCCTGCAATAAAGAAAATATGTAGAAAGAAAAAAGCTCAAACACCTTCATTAAAGCAAACCATTTTTCTCTTAGAGAAAACCCATTAGAATATAGAATTCCAGTATCATAATATAAGAACAAAAGCAAATTGTACATCACATAAATTACGAGTCAGATTGTATTTTGTCTCTCTTTACTCAAAAAATAGACCAATTAATCATTATATATTAGATCAAAAAATAAACTGATGTTTTTGTTAAAATCTATTTCCATTTTAAAAAACGGGTCTCTATACGCTAGAATGCACGCCACTTGAAATTATCTGATTATTTATCAATCTTATCATTTTTTAATAGAAATGACTAATTTATTTTTTGTTCTAAAATGCATGGACTAATTTGACTATTCTTAAATGGGGCAAAATCAATCTCCCTACAGGGGTAGCTATGATATTTTAACTCAACCGACGCCAATCATGCGCAAACCCTTGAGTTTAGCACGGATTTGTGTGTTCAGGCACTCCGAGCTCTGCTTTCAATAGAGACAGAACATGAAACGTAGACAGAATACTATACCTAACTTGTGCGCATGAGTCATTCAAATGTTGATTACTAATTCATTTCTAGTGATCAATATCAGTTTAAGATTACCTGAAATAGGGATTGGAGCGGGAACCGACTTTCCGGCGTCGGCGGAAACCGGTAGCTCCACTTTTTCTGGGCTCCCAGCACCGTCGTCTTGTTCGAAGTCCGAAAACAGGCCGTCTTCCGCCGCCGCGCTCCGTCCACTATCGAAAACAGCTTCGTTATCCTCCGCCGTGTCCTGAACTGCTGGAGTTGGGGTTAAAGCCAAAGCCAAAGCTGGAGCCACGACCGAATCAGGGATTTCCACGGCGGAAGAAACGGCGGCGGCGCCGTCGAGGATGTCGTAAACTTCCTTATCGAAGAACCCAGGCAACTTCCTTTCCCTCCTTAAATCATTCCTCATCACCCAAAATGATTCACTCTCTTCCCTAATGTTATTCTCCCATTCCTTGATCTTCTTAAAATCCCCCGCCAAATTGCTCCACCGTTTCCGGCACTGAACCGGTCCCCGGTTCACTCCATGCCGCTTACAGTACGACGAAACCGAAGCCCACTTCGGTTCCACTTGACCCGACCCGAAGGCTAATCCGGCAGCCCGTCCTCGCCTGACCCGATTCTCCGCCACTCTCTTCCCCTGTATGAGCACAAGTATCTCCTGCCTCGTCCAACGAGGAAGCCTCGGAGCTTTGCTGACGTCATCCCCGCAATCGACGGAAACCGGACGGGATTCAACGCCGTTAATGGCGGCGTTGACGGCGTCTTTCCGGCCGTCAATTGGGTCAGGAGTCGCAGCCATGCTTAACTGCTCCGAGGCCATAAAAATCGAAGAGAAATAATCGATAAAAAATTTTCTTTCTTTCTTTTTAAAAAAAAAAAAATTCGAAAACGCACGTGACAGTGAAAGATAACGAGTAACGGAGTTTTTTTTAGATGAAAAGTCCGTTACGCCGTTTAAAGAAAAGAATCAGAGAACGGAGAGAGAGAGAGACAGAGACAGAGAGAGAAAAGAGAGAAAGAAAAGGGAAGAAAATGAGGGGGGAGTTTTTTGAGAGATGTTTTAATTATTTTATTTTAAAATAAAAATAAAAATTGGTGATATTGACCATTTAACCCTAATCAAGGCTTATTTAGAAATAATTAATTAGGGGTAATAGGTGTAATTGTACTTAATTATTAAAATAAGAATTTTATTGGTCAATTTTTAAAGAATGACCTTCTACTCTTATCTTCTTTATAAATTTATGGAATAGTATCATTTTTTTGCTTTCAACTTGATAATTAGGTCCACTTTAGTATTTGTATTTTTTTTTCACTTTGGTACATGTATCTGTCAACCAGATCCACTTTGGTCCTTGAACCTGGATTTCATCAAGATTTGACAATATGACCAGTGTTCTTGAAATATAATTGGATTGGTCGGTCAGATCGATGGGACTGAGAATCGATTGGTAACAAAGGGTTTAACCCGATTGAATTGGGTATCAAAATATGTATTTTCATCAAATCAACCTTAAAACTTAAATTAAACATTAAAAAGTTAACACCGTTACTTTAGGGTACCAAAATATATAACTTTTGTCAAATACAAATATCAAATTAGACCAAAAATAACACAAGTACTACATTAAAAATGTTAAACTCGAGTATTAAATAATATATTAAGCCATTTATTTTCTTCACTCTTTCAAGTATGTATTTTCAACTTTAAAAAATGTGACATGGCTTTTTTTAATATTTCTATTTTTTTTGTGTGATATTGACCATTTACCCTTACTCCAGCTTTATTTAGAAATAATTAATTAGAGGTGATAGGTGTAATTGTCCTTAATTACTAAAATAAAATTTTATTGGTCAAATTGTAGAGAAGGACCCTATACTAAATGCTTTTTTTACGATTTCAGTCTTGGAATGTGTATTTTTCACATTTAAGGTCAACTTCTTTTTTTTCGATATTTCCGTTAAATAAACTTGACTTAATGTCCCTGAAAAAATAGATCAAAATATAGTAGAGAAACTAAATTTGTAAATAATAATAGTAGAGGGAGTTTCTATGAAATTTGATCGATTTTATTATATAGGGGAATAAATAAAGGCTAAATTTATGGTTAACAGATAATAGAAATGATCAAGTCAACAACAATGATTAACGTCTTCCATTGGCACCTCAATGACAAAAAGTTCAAACCCGAATTTTCTAATTTGTAACTTGACTCGATGCTCTCAAAAGAAATTACAGTAAAGAGATTAAATCCGTAAAAAATAATAATAAAGAGATTTTCTATGAAATTTGATCAATTTTAGAGGGAACAAATAAAGGCTAAATTCATGGTTATATTTGGACAAGAAAATCTTGAAAAGGACACTCTCGATGATCATTATTCAAACTTTGTTGATATAATCCCACTCTCCTGAATTCTAACTTCACTCAGGTACTCTCTACTCACCCAAGAAATGATCAAATTATAGTAGAGAGATTAAATTTGCGAGAAAAAAAATAAATAATAGAGGGAGCTTCTATGAAATTTGACCAATTTTATTATATACGGGGATAAATAATGGCTAAATTCATGGTTATATTTGGACAACAAAATCTTGAAAAGGCACTTTCAATCACCATTATTCAAACTTTGTTGATATAATCCCACTCTCTTGAACTTTAAATTAACTCGGCACTCTCCAATCACCCAAAAATTGATTAAATTATAGTAGAGAGGTTAAATTTGTGAAAAAAAATAATAGAGGGACTTTCCATGAAATTTGACCAATTCTATTATATAGGTGGAATAAATAAAGGCTAAATACATGGTTATACATGGACAACAAAATCTTGAAGGGGTAGTCTCAATATCTTGATAAGAAAAAAAATGAAGACCTCACCTCTAATATAAGGTCATTTTCTTAAGCGTAAAATATGGCATTAAACGCGTTTTTTGGGCCACCTTAACCCTTAACCTTATTCCCCTACCTTCTCATATCTTTTTCGTGTCACGTTATTTATTCATGTATTTTTGCCCCCCCCCCTCCTACTCTTTTGGTCAAATATTCTTTTTACCCCCTTCAAAAATTCCGTGCTCCTATCGTGGACGAAAATAAATCGAATCAGATGCCGACCAAGTATTAATTCGATCGGTATCGTTGTTGTTTGCAACAACTTAGAGATTATGGATTTGAACGCGTTTAAGCACGGAATGTCCTCCACTTGGGGATTAAGGGTTATGCAGTGGCAAAGGGAGGGGGTAAGTAAAGGCTTTGGTCCCTAAAATTGAAATTTTTTGTTTTAGATTTAAATTTTATAAATCTAAAGTTAATACATGGTAAAATAATATATTTGGCCTCCAAAAAAATAAAATTTCGATTTAGTCCTAAAAATAGTAAAAATATAAGTCAATATAATAATGAAATTATATTTTAGCTCCCGTAAAAATATATAACATATAGCCCCCATAAAAAAAATTGTGACTCCGCCACTAGAGTTATGAGTAGTTTTAGAAAAGAACTGAATCTGATCAATTAAACCAATTTAATCATACTCAAATTTTGTTATTAGTTCATATGTTATGCGTAAATCCTGGATTTAGACTTTGTACTTTAATTTAGTTAATTTTAATCCATGTATTTTTTTACTAAAATACTAGTTAAATTCGTTTTGTTAAATTCTTGTATTAGTCTTGTACTAAGCGTAAAGTTGTAGATTTAGTTTATATTCTCCAGTTCAATTATTCTTAATATCCGTACTTCTTGAATTTTGAAATTTTAGTCTTGATACAAAATGACACTTGTTAAATCTATTAACTGACTTTTCTGTGAGTATTATATGGAAATAACAAGCCAAAATGACATTATACATGCAGGGGCGAAGCTGGAATATTTGATAAGGGGGTCGGAATATTATATAAAATATACATGTTCCAAGTAGGCCCGACCGATTCAATAAGATATTTTTAAATATGGGATATCTAGATCACTAAAATTTAGGAAAAACTTAAATGATCAAATTGTATTAGATATTATAGTTATCTAAGTTTATTTTTTACCTAATTAATATTTAGATACTATTTTTGTCTTAATTTACCATATTAAACTAAAAATGTTACTAATTTTATTATTAAAAAATTAAAAATCCTATAAAAGAATAAATTAAAAAATTTTGAAAAAATTTGGGGAACACAAATATTCCTTTTTAAAGTAATAATTATAATATTAAAATAAAAAAAATCAAAACTTCAAAGGCCTATGTTTTTTTTATAAAATTTAAGGGAGGTCGGGTTCTGCTAGCCCCTTGAATTTGCCTCTGTACACATGTGATAATATTTTAGCCGCAAAAGTTTTTACTTTTTCTGAGAATAATCACATAAGATTTTGAAAATGGTATAATTTAACTTAATGAATTTAATAACTATATTTTAACTAGGGTTGGAATTTCAAAATCCGAAAAATATATCGACTAAAAGTGACTAAATTAAAGTAAAAGAGTTAAATCCACAACTTACGCATAGTATAAAGACTAATAACAAAAATTAACATTTAATCAGTAACTAAAATCGCCTCTCAACTCATAAATAAGATGATAATGCACTTTAGCGCACTCGAACCCACATCCTCTTGTATTGACAACAATACTTATACCAATCGAGCTAAGACTCAATCAGCAAATTTCATTTTAACTTTTTTTTTATGGATAATGTATATTTTAAATTTTTTTGCATGAATTATATTTATTTTATAATGATAAGGGCACTCTATTTCTGTCCTACCACCAAAGAAAATTTGCTATGGACTCTCCTTTTTCCTTTTTGTCCACCCTTGAATAATTAAGCCCCTAATCTTCCTCACTTAATGGCTAATCTTAATTGATGGCCCCTCCACTAAAGCCACTTTTTCTTTTAAATTTTCCCTATTATGTTTTTTTTTAAAAAAATAACAATAAAAGGGTACATATAAAAAAAACCCTCATCTCATCACCCTTAAAAATTAAATATTTTATTATATGATCCACATTTAATACATGATCAACATATAAATCTAAATGACATCTTATTAAAAAATTTAAAAACTAAAAACAAAGAAGGATTTTGGAAGGTCATGACCATGACCATAATGAAGGGTGACTTGAGATTAGATTAGATTAGATTAGAGGGGTTAGTACCATGTCACATTCTACATGTGAATGACATACAATGGGGGTGGGGACCAATTTGAGTGATCTTACAAGATAAGGAGGGGTTATTTTATGATAATTTTATATTCAAATATAAAAAATAGGTCTTAATACGAGGGTTCATTCTTTGTCCTGGGTATGGATCAGTTTTAAAACTCGTGGTCAGCATCTACCTCTTTAATGAGTTTACCAAATGCGGAAAATTAATTACTGGAGTCGCTCCAGTAGATAACTTGAAAATCTAAAATAAAATTTCAAATTGATTATTTCTACCAAAGCTTCATTTGACTTTTATATATTTATTTACTTGTATAGCGAGTGTGCCATATTCTAATTTACATAATTAACTTAAAAAATGTGAAATAAAATATGTATAAATATGAATTATAGGACTTTTTTTTTTGGTGCCTAATTTTGATACATTTTTAATAAAGCAACAAACTTTTTGTATGGCCTCCCTCTTCAAATATTCCATTCTTTTCTTTGATAGTCAATATATATGTAGTATGAAATATTTTAAAATTATATATGAATTTTGATTTCGTGTAATTTTATACGTTATATTTTGATTTTATTCAATGCTCATAAATTATTAACACAATTATTGACATAACATCATTTTATGTTTATAATCTGCATACACAGATAATTACATTTATTCAGTATAAAAATAAATCAATGTATTTATTTCTTCAAATGTGTAAGATTGAACCAAAATTAAAGTTTCGTGTATACATTTGGATTATAATCAGAGTTTCATAAGTATAATTGCCTCAAATTAAAATTCGTGTATCAAATTGCGCATTGAATCAGAGTTCATATATAATTTTGAGATTTATCTTCTTCTTCTTTTACAATTAAAGGAAATTATTATTTAATATATGGCTTAATGGGGGGGTTTAATTAAATTCTAATAATGAATTTAAAAATTCTTCCAGTTTAAGTCCTAAAAAACTTTGAGATTTCATATTAAGTCCTTACACTCTTCTCCACATTTATTTCAATTATAATAAAAAAAATTAAAATTCATCCTATAAAATAATATTATCATCTAAAAAAAAGAACTTCCAATTTTTTGGAAAGTTACAAAAAAAAAAGAAAAAGAAAATTGGGTTGTTCATATTGTAAGCTATTAATAAATTTAGGAAGTGAATAAAACGTGAGAAATTCAAACACTGGCAAATTTGGGTCATTAAATTTCTAACTTGTGAAAAAATAGGTTAACATCTACCTATTTTTAAAATGTAATTAAAGGCTATTAAATTATTTTTTTTAGTCGGTTGAGTCTTAGTTCGGTTCGTATCGACATTGTTGCTAGTGCAGGAAAATGTGGGTTCGAGTGTATAGTGCAGGAAAATGTGGGTTCGAGTGTATTGAAACACATTATCTTATTATTTAATGATAAGAGCTATGGGTAATTCTGGACATTATATATATATATATAAAAAAGAAAATGCTTCATATGAAAATAAATAAATAAATAAATAATATTTTTATAAAAAAAAAGGTTAGTGAATTATGTTCAAAATAGCAAGAAGGGTTGGTGAGATTTTGTAGCTATAATAAGCCATTATAATCAAATTCAAGATTTTGGATTTTGGATTTTGGATTTGAGTACTCTTTCCTTTTATATAAAAATTTGGGTAATATATGAATCAAGCCCTTCAATTTTATCATTTTCTTTAGATAAGATTTAAAAAAATATATTTTTAGTATATTGAAATAAGCCCTTTAATTGGTATTTGGCACCTAAATAAGCCTTTAATCTTCAACTTGTATACAAATAAGGTCTCAACCTTTAATTTTATGGTTTGACTATAAAATTGGGTCCTAAATTATGTTGTTGTTGTTTTTTTTTGACTTAGGCACCTAAAGGGTTATTTATTTATTTATCAAAAGTGGTACTTAAATTATCAATTTCATCTCATTTTTATCTAAAAATGTACGACATCCGACAAGAACATGCCATGCGTTGTGTTCTTATTGGTTGGTATCATGTTTTGGGGTAAAATGAGATGAAATTAATAGTTTATGTACCGCTTTTACCCCTCAAAAATTGAGGTGCCTAAATGAGAAAAAGGATATAATTTGGGGGGCAATTTTGCATTTAAGCCATAAAATTCTTAATATAAACCAACATTTCATTTGAAATAAAATATGCTCTTTTAAGGACTTATTTAGGTATCGATTAAAATTTAAAGATTTATTTGAATATAACAAAAAAAGCTTTTTCATAGAGCTTATTTAATACGTTAAACTAATTTTATTATTACCATTTTCATTTCAACTAGACTTAATCATGAATCAAATGATTTATCCAACTCAATTGATTCAACTCGATTTGAATAAATTTTTAACCTTTGGCTTAAATTTAAAATGAAGCAATAATTCAGGGAAAAAAAATATTTTTACTTGAATTTAATTATAAAATATAAATATTAATAGAAGATGTTAAGGGGGGGTTCAAGGTAATTTTCAGCAGGTTAATCATGCATTATGCTTTGATTTTGACTGTCGGGTCTCCTTAAACTTGACAATTGGCAAGTGTGTTCTATGTTTTTTCATTGTTTTGTGGGACAGCAATTAGCATGAAAATCTCTACCTTAAAACACTAGAATTTTCTTCTAATTATGGTTTCTAATACTAAAAGCAATTAATGGGTCATTCATGCTTTCCATTAATTATGTTCATGTTTTATCCACCCTTCCCCTTATATTTCAGTGTTTTTTTTTATTATTATTTACATATAATTTTAGTAATTTTTTTACCTTGAACCTGAAACTCTGAACACTAACCCTGAATTCGAATCAAAATTTAGATTTAAGTTTGAGATTTAGATTCAGAGTTTAGAGTTCGAGATTCAGGGTAAAAAGAGTTACCAAAATTATGGGTTAACAACATGGAAAAAAATACTGAAATGTCATTAACTAATTGGAAAGATATCATGAATGATATGGTGGGAATGATCAATAAAATAATTTCTCATATATATGTACCATGAAGGTCTTTTCATTAGGAGTCAGATTGCATTTTTATTTACTCAAAAGCTGGATAATTTAGTCAATGTCTATTAGATTAAAGAGCAAATTGATCATTTCTGTTAAAAATTCATTCATTTATACTATTAAAAACCGATATGGTTGACAGAATAACCAAACAGTTACACTTAATATACCACATATACATTATGTTAACGTACAGAGACTAGAAGGACCGATTTACTTTTTAATCTAACGTATAAAGATCAAATTACTCATTTTTTGTATAAAGAAAACAAAATATAACCCGAATCTTATACAAAAAGCTTGACAATACCTCTACCTATATATAAATCCAATCATGATCATAATAAATCTTTTAACACAAAAAAAAAAAAATCATTGCTTAGGATTGGACCGATTGATACTAACCGGTCATATGGAGACTTCGAAGTTGATTTGATTTGCTACAATTTTTTTTTTTGAGAATTGATTTGCTATAATTTAATTGTCTTTAAAACAAAATCAAATAAATTCGTGGGTTGGAATATAAAAAAAAATTCCAGATTTTATGGAAGATTTGGCAATGATTTCAAAAAGAAAAAAAATCATTTTACTTTTGGAAATTAATTAAAATTGTGTAATTAACATAAGGATAAATTTGTGTTTAATTTTTACTTTTTATTAATTTGATCATATTCTCTTTTTTTTTTAATTGGAACATCTTAGTTTTTAACATTCAAATTTTAGTTAAATTATTGTTTTGTAGATGGAAAAAGATTACTGGATTGTAAGAATTTTAATAGCGTTGGTATGACGATCAACATGACAAGCTGATAGTTTTACGTGTATTTTATTGATGATATCGATAATTTTTTAATATTTTTATATTACAAAATACATATAGAGTGTTGTGTGGGCTGTCACATCGCGGCTATTAAAATCTTAATGATCTGATTAATTTTTCATCCGAAAAACAACAACTAAAATGATAAAACTCAAAGTTACACATTGGAGGTGAAGTTACACAGTTAATATTTTTAAAGTTTTCACCGGTTTTGTAGATGAAATCTTTTACTTAGAATTGAACTACAATTTAAAAAATAATTTTCAAGACCTTTGTTATGCAGTAAATGTTTGCTCTATTACAATTTGGATTTATTTGGTTGTTTTAATAGTATAGGGATTAAATTGATCTATTTAATAATAGATAGACTAATTTAATCCAATCCTTATAATATAGGGACCTCGTTAAAAGAAAAGGAAAGTAAACCATTATGTCATCATATAATTAATAAAAAAATTATGGGTCAAAATGGGTTAAAAGTTTATGTCATAAAATGACCTTAAAATTGGTTGGAAGATGTACAAAAATATAAGGGTTAATTGTATAGAATATTCTTTAATTATGGTTTATATCTTAATTGAGTCGTCAAAGTATTAATATAATATTAATTGATCATTCTATCAAGCTGGTCCTTAATCTGAGCATTAAATCTAACATATTTAAACCACATTAATCAAATTGTATCGCGTGTGTACATGATATATAGACAGTCTGAATTTATCATGTTAAGTAAATAAAGAAACAGCTCTCCCAAATTTCATTGACACAACTTTTTTTTAACACATATGTTCCAAATTGCCCATATGATAAGAACAGTGTGTTTACAAATTGATCAACGAATTTTACATATGCTCCACATCAAATACAATCTAGTCTTAGTGTACTAAAAGCAACAGGGAGGCACCCTTGTACTAGGAGTTTGATTGCATTTTGCTCCCTCTACTCAAAAAATGGGCAAATTAGTCCCTGTATGCTAGATCAAAAAGCAAATCAGTCATTCTGTTAAAAATTCTATCAGTTTCTACTATTAAAAACTAGTCCCTATACAATGTACATTAGCATGAGTTACACGTGGCATCTAGTTATTTCATCAGCCATGTCAATTTTTAATGGTAGAATTGGATGGAATTTTTAACAAAAATGACTCGTTTGTTATTTGATCTAAAGTACAATGACTAATTTCCCTATTTTTTGAGTAAACGGGACAAAATTCAATCTAACTCCTAATACGTAAGCCTTTTGGTACTTTTACTTATTTAATGCTCAAACTGACAGCTAGACTGATAGAATAACCTACTTGATACGGTACCGATACCTTAAATACTTAAGCATAACGTTTTGAAGTTTATGACCAACTTAGAATTTGGGTAATAGTTTGGAAATATTTGGTGAAATTAACCCAAAATATAATGAGAAAAGTGAATGGATTTGTTTTAGGAACAACTTTATAATTAAAAAAAGGGAAGAAGTTTCTAACTTCAAATGTGTATATTGAAAACAAAGATTAGTAAAACCTATAAGATACAAAAACCAATTTTTTTCATTGTACAAAAGAAGTAATAAGTCAAAGATACCCTCAAACTTAATTATCATGCAATAATTAATGGATATGTCTCCCTAATGGTCTTAAGAACATCATTTTTGCCGATCCATCCGCAACCTTATTTCTCTCTCTGGACACTTGTTTAACGCAAACCATCTAGGAACATTTGAGAAGGTCTTTGATGGCACGCCCCACAGCTGAAAAAATGTATTTGTCTGCCTTTGTTACTTCGATAGCTTCGGTACTATTTATTTAATTACAATCAATTTTAGAAAAAAAGATTACCTTAATTACAATAATTGAATTAATTAATAATTTGATGTTTGATATTCTCTTTCCCCAATTATTTATTATAAAAGTTTAATGAAACGTGGTGGAAAATTTATTTGTAAATATAATCTTAGATTCAAGATGGTTAGGTTTTGACCATTTCTCATATCATTTGCTCAATTTTGCAAGTATCTATATGTTCCATGGTACTTAGATTAAATTTCATCCCAAATTAGCATGTGTTAAAAAAAATTTTATTCATATCGACTCGGATATCTATTTTACGATTCCAAAAATGATAAAATGTTTAAATTTGTTTTCATATGACAGTGAAATTATAATTTTTGGTCTTTTTACTATGCTTAAATTTAGGGTTTAAATTTTATATTTTAATTTATCATAATTCAATAAATTTATTTTTATAATATCATTAATTAACCCAAATAATTAATATTGTTAATTATTTCAATTAAAATACTGAAGTGAACTTTTTCTTAAAAAATATCTCTTCCAACTTATCGCGTTGATATATACCGTTGGAAGGAGAGCTTTTAAGACATGCTTAATTATAATTTTAGCCTCTAATATTTTTCATTTTATCATTTTAGCCCTAATTATTTCATTTAAATCACTTTGATATTTAACATTCTAAAATTAGTCAAATACTTCTTTTAGAAGAAAAAAAAAACTTATTGGACTATTAAAATTTTAATGGAACTGATATAGCAACTCATGTGGCGGCCTTAATGTACATAATTTTTATTAAAAATTTAACAGATTAAAGAAAAAGTTCATTACAAATTTTAAAATTGTATCCATGTGAACAATTAAGTTAACGTAAACTGTCACACGGGTTGTTACTTTAGTGCTATTAAAATTTTAACAGTTTAAGCTTTAGACAGCTTTTCTATAAAAAAAAAAGAAGAAGAAGAAGAAAGAAATATTTTGACTGAAGTTTAAAAGTTGATGATCGAAATTATCTCAGAAAAAGAATCAGGACCATAGTAACAAAATAGATAAATGTTGGGACTAAATTTTTTTATTATGCATTAAAAAAAAGTTTTGAAATTCACAAGTTAGGTCAGGTCCTATTAACGGTTAACAAAATCGATATATTTAGTTTAAATCTCATCACGTGTACGTTATTTTTTAATTTTAGCTGGTTCATAGTAATAAATTAATTATAATTATAATTACTCGATTTATATTAATTGTGATTGTAACGTTAAAAAAAATCAACAAATTTAATATTTTTAAAATTTTCCCAAAAATGGTAAAATTTCTAAACATCAAGCTTTACATGAAAATATTGAAGTCAAAGAAACTTCCAATACACTTAAAGTCGTGACATAATATATTCATTTAATATATATGTTTATATTAGGTTACATTTTTGCTTTTATTATATATAAAGAACGAAAGTACAAAGAAACTCGAACTTGAATAAGAATAAACTTAATCGAGCCAAAATCAAATTTAAAAATTAATGTTTAATTAAACTTTAATTAAATATCGAACTCAATTTTCGAGTCAAACTCAAGTTATATATATATATATAAGCAAAATATTTTAATTGTTTGAATGATGTCCATGTGAAGTAATCATAACCTATAATATTTGATTAGGTAATGCAAATAATTGTATTTTATTTTTAATTAATTAATAACCATATAAAAGACTAAGAAAAGTTTGTCCATCAGCCAAAAGCCATCACTTTTTTGTTCTTTTAGGAGGAATAATTTTTTTTAATTTAAAACATTAATTTTAAATTTTCACATTTTTAGTAATATTATTTTAAATTTCAAATATATCTATTTTTTTTAGGATAATGCGCTTTAATGTACTCGAACGCATGTCCTCCTGCGTTAGACAACAATACCTACACCAGTTGAATTAAAACTCAATCGATTTAACCTTTGATTTTATTTTTTAGATCGGACTTTAATCTAATATTAGTAATATTTATTTATTTTTATATAATTCTACCAAAAATGATTGATGTTTTAACAGCTTAAAGAATTAATCATTTACCACAAAAAAATAAAT
Source organism: Gossypium hirsutum (assembly GCF_007990345.1). Taxonomy (NCBI): domain Eukaryota; kingdom Viridiplantae; phylum Streptophyta; class Magnoliopsida; order Malvales; family Malvaceae; genus Gossypium; species Gossypium hirsutum. The sequence goes on along the minus strand of NC_053437.1, from coordinate 1,623,622 downwards.
AAATAAATAAAGAGAGAGCATTTTATAGAGCTTTAAAAGATACCCTTCATTTTGATGGAACAACCATTGTGTCCAAATGACCACCTTTTTTCAACACTCAAATGTTGTGATTATCCTCTCTCTTCTTTTATTTTTATTTTTACTAATAAAACCTTAATTTAAAAATAAAATAACAATAAATATTGGAATTTAAGTTTCAGATTGGCTAAATATGAATTTATAAAAAAATAATTAAATTAATCCGTTATTAGTTTGAGTCGAGATTTGTTTTGGGGTAGTAGTTAAAATTTTAGTATATTTTTACGAGAGTTAAAATGTAATTTTACCATTTCAATAGCTTATATCTTTATAATTTTCTAAAGGACTAAATCAAATTTTTATCATTTCAAGATTTCAATTTTATAAATTCTAAAAGACTAAGAGTTTCTTAAATTAAAATTAAATAAAAGTATTAAATTCATTTTTTTACTTTAATAGAATAAATCATTCGAATTTAAATTTAATAAAAATTGTAACAAAATAATATATTAATCTTAATTTCTTATGTCTTACGCATTAATCCTGTTTTAAGGTTTATTATCGTTCTTTTGTGAAACCAAAGCGAGTTTTAGTCTACTCATTAGTGGCAGACAAAGTGATTTATCACACAGCCGAAAAAGGAAAAATATAATATTTAAAACGTTTTTCCTTATTTTTTTAAAGTAATTATTTTGTTCACCGTGAATAAATAAAAAATTTCAGTGTATTAGACTTATTTATGGGTTGAGTTTCTTGTCTGGGCTCGAAGGTTTGTTCAAGATTTGAAAGGGTTTGGATAAAAACTTCAGGTCTAAAAAATGAGTTTGGGTAAAAAATTTAGGCCAGTTTAAACTATGGATCGGCTCGGGCTTGAACATTCAAGACCCAAGCCTGACTCGATCCGACTTGTTTTTAAGCTTATAATACTTTATATTATGTAATTTAGTACACGTTAAAAAATAAACATATGTTAAATATATTATACTATTTTAATGTAAATATTAAAATAATATAATATAGATACTTTAAAGGTTCAAAAAATAATATGGGCAAGTCTAAAATGGATTTGGGTTAGTCTTTTGCAAATATAGATAGGTTTGGACAAAATTTTAAGCTCATATTTCGAGTTAGACCAAGCTTAAGTAAGCATAAAGTATGTTACTATCATGCTTTGGCTCAGCCCAGCTCATGAGCGCCACTATTGAGTATGCAGAGAAAATTGTTTTAAGAGGAGTCAAAGAATCATATATTTTTGAAGACTAAAATGTATTATTATATTAATTCGTAATTTCAAAAAATTTTAAGGAGTTAGAAGAGAAATTTACCGTAGATTTAAGGACATATGATAGCATGACATCATCTTGAACTATAAATTTACTAGAGATGATATTAAACTATGAAGTTTTGAGGAGCAAATTGCTTTTTTTTTAATCATTTTATTAACTTGTAATTTTACAATTTTGAGGATCAAAAGTTTAATTTTACCAAACTAATGAGTGTCAAGCCCCTGACATGGAGTTTTTAAATTTCACTAGTCGTAGATAGAATAATAATCCCCGCTTTATATGTATGGATTATTATTTGTTACATGCCGATAGATAGAATAAATATATACAAACAGGACTTAATTGTTAAAATATTTATCATACAAGGGTGAGTATTTGGTACACTAGTAGTGTCTATTTTTTATTCGACAAATAATCTTAAAAAATTGACATGTGTCTTTTTTTTAATATTTTATTATACTTTTATACGACTCTTGTCATTCTCTTAACCCTGTCTCAATGGTCGTGTACTAAATATTTTTCCATTGTACAAAATGTTACGAAAATGTATAAACCATGTCTTTTACGCCGTTACAAATGAATCTTTATATATCATTACAAGACTTTTTTTTTTAAATTTTAAAGTGATTTAAAGAAATTTAAAATTCATTTTATAATAAGAAAATAACAAAAATATTTTAATATTTATGTTAATATATTTTATTATAATTTAAATGAAAGAAATAAAATTTGAGTTTGGATAAGGCCGAGGCCCAAATTCAAATTTGGGTTTTCAAATAACTCTTCATCGACAGCCATAAGTTTACACGTTGGATCTGCGATTTATGGGCCAAAGCCCAAATTAGATCTGCCTAAAAACAACCTAGCTTGGGCAAAATTAGTATGTTGTAGCTAAGTACACAATTTATTTTTGGGTAAAATATGGTAGAGGTCACCCAACTATGTTTTCTTTTTTTCCTTTTTTCATCCGACTATGAAAAGTTACAAAATAGTCACTCAACTATTAGTAAATTTCTTCTTTGGTCACCTAACAATAAAAAGTTACAAAATGGTCACTCAACTATTAGTACATTTATTTTTTGGTCACCTAACTATTCAATTTTGTCTTTTTTAGTCACCATTTGGCTAATTTAAAAAGGAAACACCTAGAAATCAAAGATAGTTGGGTGACCAAAAAAGACAATTGAATAGTTGAATAACTAGTAATATAGTTTACCTTTTATTCTTTATTGTAGTTTGATATTTTAAAATTATAGATTGAATTTTAAATTGAGTCTTCAAATTATTAGTATCATTTCAATAAGATATTTCCATTGATCGTTCTATTAACTTTTTTATTAAATGTTGATTGATAGCACGTGTCATTATATAAGTGCAAAAGTAATATTGACAATATTGTTAATGAAATTTTATCTAAAACGATGATGTGGATTTATGAGATCTAACAATATAAGCGCATAGATATATTTACTTGAATGTTGGTAATGGTTGAGATATTGGGACACTTCAAAGATTTTTCTCAAAAAAGAGCTGAAGGGGAGGTCACTATCTATAGAGGTATTGTTCTTAGGGTATCTATGCTCAGTTTTAACCTGGTTTTGTCTGTCTACTTTTAGGAGAGCTCAAAGGGGTTTTGGTTTAAACTCATTGTCATTGTTAGACGAGAGATATGCTTTAACTGTGAAATATAGAAGTAATATATTTTTGGAGAGCGAGATTAAGTAATATATTTTTATGATATTTAAAATGTAATTTCGCAATTGTTTTGGCGTATATCTTTGTAGTTTCTAGGATGACTAAATCAAAATTTTATATTTTTTTGGGACCAAATTATAATTTTACTATGTATTAACTTAAAATTTTATAGATTTTGAGGATGATAACACTGGGAATTTTCATTTTAGGAGGCCAAAACCCCTACGTTTCCCCTTACCTTTGCCCTTGAAAGGAAGTCTTTAATCAAACGACAACAATTGGAGGATGCCACCACCTTGATGGGTGAAATTTAATTACGTTTTGGTTAGTAAAAGTGCAATAACATTATTTATTTTCCATGTCATATTTTACCGTAAAAAAACCAGAAAAATTCATCAAAACTACTACCTAATTCTCTCAAATCTCAATCCTACTCCTAATATTGTAGCAAATAATCAGAGTACCCCAATTATACTTGCTACAGTGAAAGTTTAGACTTGTTCAAGGGTCAGGCAACCCGTCTAAAAGTTGGAAGGTTTAGGCAAAAACATTAGGTTTGAAAAATAGACTTGGCAAAAAAGATTAAGCCCATTTGAAATATGGGTCGAACTCAAGCTTAAACCTTTAAGGCCCGACCTCTGTCTGACTCATTTTATACTTTTTTTAATATATTATATAATTTATAACACAAAAAGAAACCCATGATTGTATAATACTATAATGTAAACATTAAAGAATGTTAAGTTATTTGTATATAAAATTGTAATACATGAAATTTTTTTATTAAAGTTTAAATTAAAAATATTATAATATATTTATAAAAAAATAATATGAGCGGGCATAAAATGAACTTGTGTTAGACATTTACAAATATGGATGAGCTTTGACAAAATTTTAAATTTATATTTCGAGTTGAGCTTAGACAAATATAAAATACATTAATATCATACTTAAATCTGACCTGAACCAAGTCTAACTCGGTCAATATAAATCTTAATTTTACACATAAATCCTAATATATTATATAATAAGAATTATAAAACACAATAAATGTGACATGTAATAAGAATGATTCAAACCATCTATACTTTTGTGAATAATAAAAAATAATTTTATCAAAATCTGAAATTTAAATATTTGATTAAATTTTTAATTGAAGCCAAGATTCTTCTTGATTCAGCAAAATTTAATTTTGAGGAATTATTTTATGAAATTTTCTTATCACATTATTCATAGTTCTTTTTTAATTATTTAATAATATTTTAGTAAATTTTTTAAGGATTCAAAATTTGGGGTTCAGGATCCATAAAATAATTTATCATATTTAAAAAATTATTTTATAGACCTTTCTCATCACATCATCTATGGTTTCTTTTCAATTATTTAAAGACATTTCAACAAATTTTTTTCATATCATTGATACATAATATTGATAATTTTTTTACTTTGAACAGTGTTCACTGTTCGAGGTTAGGGTTTGAGTTCGGAATTTAAGTCAAAAATTTAACAATAACATGAAAAAATTTATTAAAATGTGATACCATAAAATAATTTCTCTAAAAATATAATATTAGCAATTAATAAGATGTTAGTTGCAAATCCACGTGTTGCTTTTATACAATACGAAAAATAATCAATGGTGCCCCAACTTTTTCTAAAAAATATCCTTGCCCATTTTATAATTATTTTTAATTTTAAATTTACTTTTATAAATCCTAATTGGATTTAAATTAGAGGTAAGCATGGAATTTTTTAAAGATCTAATGTGAGCTAATTAATTAAAAAAAGTGATTAAATAATGATAAAAACAAGTAAGAAATGTGGAGCATAAATAGAATCTGATCCCTAAAGGTCTAATAATTTTAGATGATTGCGTAAAAGAGTGGTAGATGATCAAATCATCATGTGGGCTGAATAATTTAACATGAGGAACCCTAAAAGAGTATGATGTTTCATGTTTGCTTTACAAAATCCAACCTATTGGGTCACCAATGGAAGTTCCTTGATGCCTAGGTTATTTGTGGGAGAGGATATAAAACTACGGGATGGATTTCTTGGGTGGGTTTGAATATCGGTTAAGTTAGCATTGTTGGTCGGGGTGAAGTTAGAAATTTTATTCTGGATAGCGAGATAAATTTGAAAAAATTAGAAGAGCCAAAGCTTAATAATTTGTGTTAATATTATTAAATTTTTGGAGGAGCCAAAACTATAAATTTTTTTATGATTAAAATAAAATATTAAATCAAGAGGGCCTAAAAAGATAATTAAAGGGGCCTGGGTCCTATGTGCCCATTTACTATGCCCCTGATTATTACCATTACAACAATTTAGAGAACATGAGTTCAATTTCTATTAAGGTGTTGTCTAATAAATTGAAAAAAAAAAAAACTAAATTTTTAGCATTTTTTACAGTTAAAATTTTAATTATAATTATTTTTAATACGTTCGAATAATAATTTATAATCACTTATTACGATAAACTATACACTAATTGAAATATATTTAGGCAGAACAATTAAAAATTAGAATAAATTTGCTCGGTACACAATTTTGTAAGTACTAAAATTACATATAAATATTGATTGAATCTTAGTTTGACTGGCATGAATATTATTGTCAATGCGAGAGGATACGGATTTGAATGTGCTAAAACACATTACCCTCCTATTTTATAGCATTTTGCCCGTAAAATTTCCATATTTTATTAAAGGGACTTTTTCTACGACCTATTTTTATATATATTGCGTCATAAATAGTATTTTCCATGATTTGTTTTATAAAAAAAAAAAGAAGTTTTAGGATTGGGTTGTAACGTAATTGGAACAAGTATCTCTCACGTTTGTGGTTTACTTACTCCCTATCATAATCTCACCTTTTTTTTTTCTTATTCAACTAATCATTGAGATTGAGGATAAGAAGGTCAATTCAATATAATTATAATATTATCATTTTAAGCTTTATATAATGTAAATAAATGAAAGCCAACAAGATATTGGCATTGTCAACAAAAATCGAAGCTCCCGGTTGTTGCGTTACGAGGCTAAAATTTTAGTTTGGCAAATTATGCGACTTTAAACAAATTTTTTGCTTCAAATTCATATAAGTCAATTTAATTAACGAAAGTGAAAATTCTCACGAGGATTTCTCTGAGGCATTGAAGTAAGGCGGAAGCAAATACAAAAAACAAAAGAACTTGAATCGAGTAGAAAAAAATCACAAAAAAAAAAGAGAGAGAAATGCATGCAAGGTGTTTGAATAAATACTCTCAAACATAGTCAATAGTTATCAATGAGATGATTACAAATGAGGAGGAATGTCTTTATTTATAGTTGAGTTCCCCAGATCTAACGATACAATTTAAATTATATTGACGATCGAGATCAAAATCAATCTACAAATTGAGATCTTCTAAGGTTATAAAATCTTCTAAGATTCCTTTACATATTACTGGGCCAGTAAGGCTTTAATTATATGAGCTTATTTACATGTTACATGAATCGGGTCTGTTCAAGTAGGCCAAATTAACTCTATTTAATCAATTGATCTCCTTGGGACGCTTTGTATGCATTTGTCACGTGTTTTGATTTGTGGCTTGTGACACTTGAATATACATGTTCAAGTCCTACCAAATGTAATTGTCATGTGTGGGTCTCCAGTCTCACCATATACAATTGCCATGTGTGAATTTTATTTGATTACACTCAAGTTCTTCGTCCGTTTGTTCTTTATATGGGTAATATAATATTTTGCCCCTGAACTTGGCAACTAGGTTCACTTTGATTATTAATTTTGGCAACTAGATCCATTTTGGTTCCTAAACTTCGATTATGTCAATATTTAATGATGTGATTAGTGTTATTGGAACATGACTGTATCGGATGGACCAAGAACTAATCAATATAACGGACTGAATAAAAGATTTGAATTGATTGACTCGGAAACTGCTTGAAATTAATAAAAAAAATAAAACTCAGGACAAAAATCGACAGTTAAACAAGTTGAACCAATTTAATTTTTTTATATTTTTAATTAATTAATTAATTATTATTAGTTACAGGACCTAATTAATCAAGCCGTTAAATCAAGAATTGTACTATTGTTTGAATGTACCATTGTTGGTCTTAAGACATTTGAATGATTTAATGTTATTTACTTCTATAATACCAGTTTCAATCAACCATATTGTATTATTAATGTTTTATTTTTATATAAAAATAAATAAACTTTAAAGCCACCAAAATAAAATAAAGGGTGAATTGCACTAAACATCCTCAAATTACAATCAAGATTTTAAATTGGCCTCGTATTTTAAATTATTTTAATCAAATTATTAAAGTATTAATTTCATACCAATAGTTCATTACATTAGCCAAATTGTTAGCTTTCACACTCAATGCCAACTCAGGTTTCATAAGAACATATTCAAAACACATACGAAAATTTAAATGCATGTGTATCTAACATGTAAACAGCTTGAATTTAACGTGTTAAACAAATAAACAATATTCTTAAAAGTCACGAGAATTATTTTTTTTAATATTTTAGATCCAATTTATTGGTGCCATAAACTTAAATATAATTAAAGTCTAATCAACATATTTTAAATATTCTCTATGTAATTTATGAGCCCATATTTAACTTCTAAACTAATGAAAAATGTCCATTTAATATAATATTAATACTTTGATCATTCAATTAGAACGGAATTTTTAGTAGTATGCGGAAACAACCCCCAATCTTTCTAGTATTATTTACCTAACTTACCTAACTAAACCGTTTTATCTCATATACTTTTCCCAAAAGGTGTTCCCATCATTTCATATACAATAAAATAAAAGGGTTAATTAGCTTTCAGTCCCTCTATTTAGCAATTAGGTCCATTATAGTACATATATATATTTGTCCATTTTGATACTTTAACTTGAAAACTAGATCCATTTTGGTCTTTGAACTCTGGTTCTATCAATATTTGATGATGTGGCACTATAAAATTATGCCATATAATCAGTCGGAAATTTTAAAAAAGGATAAAATTCAAAACTGCATATGAACTTTGATCCAATATTCAAGGTTATACATTAACTTTGATTTTGAACAATTTTATACATGAAATGTTGGTTTAATTCGATTCTCACAAACCACTAGCACCAGTATCGATATAACGCTATTTTATGTATTCATATTGTATGTATAAAATAATAATACTTATTCAATATTAAAATAAATCGATGCATTTCTTTTTTTAAATATGTACAATTGAATCAAAATCAAAGTTTCATGTATACATTTGAACCAAAATTAAAATATCATGTGTATAATTACACCAAATCAAAGTTCAACGCATCAAATTGCATATAGGACCAAATTTCATACATAGATTTGATATTTATCCCTTTTAAAAAATGGAGAGTGATCCACTTACACTGGTCTACAATTATATCGAATTGATTAAAAAATTTACATGTGCGAGAAGAAAAATTATATCGATAAATCCAATGATTGGTTTGTTAAAATATTAATTGTATAAAAAGTTATGAATACCAGTGTAAGTGGATCCCTCCCCTTAAAAATATATTTTTAATTTTCAGGTGATGATGTGGCATAATGTCAAAGTGCCACATCATTCATTTTTTTACAATTTTCAAATTTAAATACCAAAATTGACCTTATTATAGATTTTTTTCAAAATGGACCTAATTGTCAAGTTTATGTACTAAAGTGAACTTAATTGTCAAGTTTAGAGATTAAAAATTATATTAACCCAAAAAAAATTTAAAGTCACAAAACATTGATGAGAGAAACGCAGCGGCAAAGGTTTTTGAAACAGTCTTGACTTAAGAGCGATTTGGAGAACAAACAAAAAGATCAAATCAATGGAGAAAAATAATATAAATAAATAAGCAAAAAAAAAAAAGAAAGGAAGAAAATAGGGAGGAGATGAGGGGAGAGGTAGTGATGGTGGTTAACGTGCAATGAAGGGAAAAAAGTTTAAGGAAGTTAACGAAAGCAGTGCTTGCAAGGCACAGATGCCAATATGATCCCTTTTTCTTTCATTCAATTTCTCCTCTCCCTTGCCTTATGCCATAATTTATTCGTTGTTTTCTCTCCTCTTCAAAGTCTCTTTTTTTGCTTCTTCCCTCGTCTTGGCTTTTAAATTCCTCCCCTTCTTTGTTTTCCCTCTCTTACTTGCGTTCCTCTAATCGTCTCCTTTTGTTTCAATTCCCAGCTAGAATTTGCTGAAAATCATTGTTGTTTTTGGTTGTTCGTTTGAGCATTTGAGCTTTGGTGAGATTCTTGGCTTTGGGTTAGTGTGTTTTTTCGAATTTATTTCAATTCCCTTTAGTATAATTGCCTTATTTTTTTTAACTTCTTAGCTCGAATTTGCTGAAAATCATTGATTTATTGGTTGTTCGTTTGAGCATTCGAGATTGGGTGAGATTCTTGGCTCTGGGTTTTTTTTTTTTCAAATTTATTCCAATACCCTTTACTCTAATTGCCTTTTTTTTTTTTTACTTCTTAGTTCGATTTCGCTGAAAATAATTTTTTTATTGGTTATTCGCTTGAGCATTTGATCTTTCATGGTGTTTTTGGCTCTGCGTTAGGTTTTTTTTTTCTTTTCAAATTTATCTCAATACTCTTTAGTCTAATTGCCTTGGTTTTTTTTTTAAAACTTCCTAGCTCGATTTTGCTGAAAATCATTGTTATATTGGTTGTTCGTTTGAGCATTTGATCTGTCATGGTGTTCTTGGCTCTGAGTTAGGTTTTTTTTTTTTCAAATTTATTTCAATACCCTTTACTCTAATTGCCTTGTTTTTTAACTTCATATCTCTAATTTTGCTGAAATCTCTGTTTTATTGGTTATTCGCTTGAGCATTTGATCTTTCATGGTGTTCTTGACTCTGGGTTTTTGTGTGTTTTTTTTTTCAATTTTATTTCGATACCCTTCACTCTAATTGCCTTGTTTTTTGTTACTTCCTATCTCAAATTCACTCAAAACCTTTGTTTTTTCATTATTAGCTTGAGCATTGAATCTTTAGTAATCTTCTTAGCTCTGGGTGTTTTTTTTTTTAAAATTCAATACCCTTTTCTCCAATTATCTCGTTCTTGACCTTTCTAGCCAGATTTTGCTGAAAATTATTGATTTTCCATTGGATTTATAATCTTTTTTCATTTTTATTTTAATACCCTTTACTCTAATTACCTTGTTTTTAAACTTTCTAGCTTTACTTTGCTGGAAAATTCTTAGTTTTTCGTTGTTCAATTTCACATAATCTAAGCTATTAACCTAATGGTTTCTATAATTTTAACACTATAACATATAAAAAACAAAAGAATTTAACATTATTCTGGGTTTTGAATTTTTTTGGTAGGTGAATGAAATATGTTTCTTCTTCCGTTGTAATCTTTTAACATTAAATGCCATATTTCAATAATAATTGCAGAGCCATGCCTTTTTATCTTTTTATCTTTTATCACATTATATCTCTCTGCTTTTTTCCCCTTTTATATTTACTTTTTAAAAATCGTTTGCCTTGTTGAAATAAGGTTTTTTTTTTTTTTGCCGTGCAGGTTTTATTCTTCTTTTGGAGGGAAAATTCTTTCGCGTGAGGGGAATGATTTTGTGAAATATTTTGGGTTTATTTTGAAGAATATTTTCTTGGTTTTTTCTTTTCATCATCATGCCGTCTGAAACAATGGACTTTCAGACTTTCTCTGATGATATACTTTTTCCCACTGGGGTACAAATTTTCCCGGCATTCAATCACTCCTTTTTAAATTTTTTTTTCCTAAATTCTGCAAGCAATTTTGATCTAGTATGTATATGTATTTATATATTTGTGTTCTAATTCTGAAAGTTGCTGTATTGTGGCAGCGGCAGGTTGGGTTTTGGAAGTCTGACCCCATGCTTGAGCAGCGAGGTTAGTATCAAAAACAATTGTTTGGTATTGTATATATAGTTGAAGTGAGGCCGACTGCAGAGAAGTTTTTGAATTGTCTTCTGTTCGGAGTTGATGGATCCCTCAATGGGTTGGTATTGTCCTTGGGTTAATCTGAGGTTTTGTTTGTTGACTCTAACGAGAGCTTGAGTGTTGGAGACAGGGTTCACAGAACGGGAGCGTCTTGTTGGATCAGGACATGTGTGGCACATGGCCACCTACCAATGGGACATGTAGGCGGCGGTAGGTGGCCGTGTGCACACACAGTCTAATCTCTTGCTCTGTGAACTCACGTCCTAGGTGGTCTTTTCAGGCACCCCGGCTCTAACCCAAGGACAATGCTGACTTGTTGAGGGGTTTGTCGGCTTTGGATGGATGGCCCTTCAAAGATTTCTCCAGAAAGAGTCGGCCTTCCATATATATAGGAAGATAGTTTTAATTGGGAGTTGAACTATGTTTTGATCTTTTTTTTTTAATGGGAAATTGGTTTATTTTTCTAAGTAAACATGTTTTATGATCCTTTTGTTCATCCTAAACTACTATATTTTTCATAAATTTTCATTTGATCTTATGTTTTAGGATCCTTATATTCCAGGAAAAACATTTGATCTTATGTTCATCCCTTATATTTCAGAAATTTTCGTTGCTATAGTATATTTTTTGTCTTTATCAAGAACTGAAAGCTTTCCTTCTTTTCTTTTCCACTAGCAGCATGCAAGAAACCGATCACTTCAACCATGGAGAAAATCATGCCTGTGGAAAGTCAGGTTACACGATATCTAGAGCATACCGAGTCTTTCACCAAGCAAAATCGGGAAGCAAATCTAAGCGTAGATAGCCGTACGGTGGGAGCAGAAAGAGTATCGAATCAATCACTAAAGTTGTTGAAACCTGTTAGCCAAGGTCTAGGAACAACATTGAGTTTTGGTGGAGAGAATGGATTTCATTCTGATGAAGGAAACAAAGTTAATACTGTGACTTCCCTGTCTGAGAACAGTCTATTCTCGAGCTCATTTTCGGAGTTCTTCACTCGGAAATGTAAGTCTTTTGCCCTCTCATTGATTAGTGATACGTTTTTTTAGATAACTAGCTTCTTATGTTCATTGTTTTTGCAGTGAGATTATCTTCAAACAATGCTCTGTATGGAAATTCGATTGATACTGTTGCCTCAGACTATGAGGAAGAGGAACCATTGGAGTCACTTGAAGAACTTGAGGCTCAAACCATTGGAAACCTTCTACCTGATGACGATGACTTGTTTTCGGGAGTGACTGAAGGACTTGATTCTATTGTCCAACCAAATGGTACAGAGGATGCAGAAGAGTTAGATGTTTTTAGCAGTATTGGAGGGATGGATTTAGGAGATGATGGTCCCGGTGTTCGAAAAAATTACGAGTTCCCTGAGAAAAGTCACCCGGGGTTATTGAATGGTTCAGTAGCAGGAGAACATCCTTCTAGAACACTGTTTGTGAGAAACATAAACAGTAATGTTGAAGATTCTGAATTAAAGGCTGTTTTCGAGGTTAGCATTTGTTAGATAATGATGGTTATTTTCTTTTCGGGTTTTTCTTTTTGGGTGTGAGTTCATCTTACTTGAACACTTAACTTTGTTGCAACTTCCATATGTTGAATGTGCAGCTATATGGTGAAATTCGCGCTCTTGACTCGGCTTGCAAGCATCGTGGTTTTGTTATGATCTCGTATTTTGATATTAGAGCAGCACAAAAGGCAATTGAAGCACTCCAAGATAGACCATTGAGGTCCAGGAAACTCGACATTCATTACTCGATTCCAAAGGTTAGCTTACCGATTGCAATATTTCCGAATTCCCGATTGTTTGTTGCTTTGCAGTTGGAATCAAAATATTGTTATCATGTTATGGTTCATATTGTATTTGTGTATATATTACCAAGATTTTGGTAAGAGTACCATGAAAGCCCCTTTACTAGGAGTTGGATTGCATTTTTCTCCTCTACTCAAAAAATGTGCAAATTAGTCCTTGTCTATTAGATAAAAGAACAAACTGGTCTTTCTGTTAAAAATTTCATCTAGTGTTAAAAATGTCATCCAGTTTTGCTGTTAAAAACTGGTCTTTGTATATCAACATGAGGTATACGTGGCATTTCACCTGTCACTGTCTGATTTTTTGTTAGTCGTGCCTGTTTTTTAACAGTACAAATGGATGGAATTTTCAATAGAAATGACTAGTTTGCTTTTTGATCTAACGTTAGAGACTAATTTGCCAATTTTTTGAGAAGAGGGGGCAAAATGTAATTTAACCCTTAGTACAAGGGCCTTCATGGTACTTTTACCCAAAATTTCCGATAGCCTCGTGTTGCTGTACTATTGAAGTTTAAATGCTGTAGTTTGATTCTTTTTGTTGCTGGCTATGTTATATTAGGACAATCCTTTGGAGAACGAAGAAAATCAAGGCACTCTAGTTGTGTTTAACCTTAATTCAACTGTTTCAAATGATGAAATTCGTTGCATATTTGGTGCTTACGGAGAAATCAAAGAGGTGAATTAGGGGTTAATTTTTTTCCTTTCTTCTTAGTTAAAAGGTTGATAGGCCACTGATTTATTCTTGTTCTTTGTACTGCAGATCTATGAAACACCGAAAAAAAGTCAACACAAATTCATTGAGTTTTATGATGTCAGAGCTTCCGAGGCTGCTCTTCATGCATTGAACAAGACTGAAATTGCTGGGAATCTCGTTGAGATTCAGCTTAGCTATCCTGAGAGTTTGAGAAGATGGTATTGCCTAAGCTCCTTGACTCGTCTTTTTCATTTTGCATATTCTGTCACTTTCTTGAGTCATGCTATCTATTAGATTGTTTGGAAACCCGAGAATGCTTTTTTGTTACCGATTTTGGTGGTAGATAAATGGTTACTTATTTATGTATTTCAATACTCCCTCTCGTTTTTTTGCTTGCAGTTCAGTGCAACAGGTTCCTTCAGCAGGAAAGGATGAATGCTACCCTTACGAGCATGCATATAGTCCCTCTAATGATGCAAATTTGGCATTTTCCGGTATGGTTGTTTCCTCCTAGATTTCCTAACAATTAAACTTTGTATCTATGTTCTCATCGAAGGTATTCTAGTGACTGCAGTTGGGGCAAACTCGTCAAACAACATGGATATTGGAACTAGGTCGGGGTTGAACTCTGCTATAAAAGCCCCATTTTTGGAACCAACTGTTCATCATGGTATCTCTACTGGTGTTTCTAACAGTTTAACCTCCATGGTTAGAGCGGGATCAATTGGCAATCAATCTGTCATTGCTGAGTCGGATCACTTGCAAATGAAATTTGACATCCAAGGTGCTCCAGCTTTTTATCCTTATTCGCTACCGGAGTATCAAAACGGTTTAAGTAGAGCTATTCATTCAAGTTCCAAACCACTGGAAATAATCGATAATAAGTCGTTTTCCTTAGTTAGCTCAACGGGGCACTCATTTGAATACCGTAATGCAGGTAAGGATGGTCAATTTTTTTTCTTCTTGCTTATAGGCAATAGTTAATCTGAGTTTTCTGAACTGTCTTTAGCAAGATCTTGTTCATTGATACTTACGAAATTCAAAATATTGGTTTTTGTTGAGTTTCTAGGTTTTCCATCTGCCGGAAACGGGAGCCACCTTCCTGGACGTCATTGTTCGTGGAGTAACTCTTATCACCCCGAGCCTCCAAGTATGATGTGGCCTAACTCACCTTCCATGGTTAATGGAATTTATGCTGCTCGTCCCTCGGCACAGCTTCATGGACTTCCTACGGCTCACACGCTGAACACTGGTGTACCCGTAATTAACTACCATGTTGGATCGGCACCAACTGTTAATCCATCTCTTTGGGACCGGCGACATGCTTATGGAGGCGAATCTCCCAAGGCTTCTAGTTTTCATCTGGGTTCTCTTGGTAGTATGAGAGGTTCTAGCAACTTTCCACATTCTAAGGAGCTCAAATCATGTAATATCTTTCCTTATGTTGGTGAAAATTGTATCAAACTAACATTGTCTCAAAAAAAAATGTAGGACTGCAATTGCTTCACTCCAGGTCCCCATTATATAACGGAAGAGAGAACATCTTTCCGATTACGAAATCAGCTGGTTCTCCCCATGAACATGCTAGAAGCCGGAGGAATGAGGGCAGTATTAATGGGGCTGACAAGAAGCAGTACGAGCTTGATATCGAACGTATAATACGAGGGGAAGACAAGCGGACAACACTCATGTTGAAGAACATTCCTAACAAGTGCGTGGCTCCAGACTTCGGTTCTCTTAGATACTATATGGTTTCACTGATCGATACTAATTTTGACCGTCAATTGTAACTGCAGGTACACCTCGAAGATGCTTTTGGCTGCAATTGATGAACGCAGTGGAGGAACATATGATTTTGTTTATTTGCCGATCGATTTCAAGGCAAGTTTCTCATTGTCTGGAATATTATAGGTAAAAGTATCATGGAGGTTATTTGAATTTGGAGTTGGATTGCGTTTTGCCGTTTTTACTCAAATACTGGGCAAATTAGTCATTGTATATTAGGACGAATTTGCCTAACTTTTGAGTAAATGAGGCAAAATGCAATCTGACTCTTACCACAGGGGCTTCCATGATACGTCTATTAAATTGTTATTCTTTTATCCAAAGCATATATTTATTTGACCGTCTGTACTGTTGCAGAATAAATGCAATGTGGGATATGCATTTATAAACATGATCGAACCGAGCCAAGTCATTACGTTTTATCAGGTTTGTTTTCCGAAATTTTCGAGTCATTGGGGTATATTCGGAGAAAAAAAAGAGAACCCATTACGTTAAAAAGCTAAAAGAGTCGAATTCTGGTAGGCATTCAATGGGAAAAAATGGGAGAAATTCAACAGCGAGAAGGTGGCTTCGCTTGCGTATGCTCGTATACAAGGGAAAGCAGCCCTTATTGCACATTTTCAGAACTCGAGCTTGATGAACGAAGACAAGAGATGCCGACCTATACTCTTTAACACCGACGGCCCTAATGCCGGTGATCAGGTATGTTGCTTTGATTTCTTGCATAACAAGGTATCCTTAAGCTCGGAAAAGCTCTCACACAAGTCTGTTTCCCTCCTTTTTCATTGCAGGTGCCGTTTCCGGTAAGGGTTAATGTTCGAACTAGATCTGGAAAAGCAGCTCGTTCCTCTAACAATGAGGAGAATAATCCAGAAAGCCCTTCAAATTCGGAAAACGAAGCGAATTCATCTAACTGAGAAACTTTCAAAGTGAGTCAGGTTAACAAAACCGATTTTCCTTTCGATTGGCACTAACCTTTTTCGTAAAACCGCATCCATCCAAGATCAGGTGAAACTTAAAGTGAACCTAAATTTTGGTTGACACAAAAAAAGTAAATTATAAAAAACAAATAGAATGTATATCCTATCATTCATGGCATTGAAAAAAAGATAAAACTTTTGTTGCTCTTTCTTATTAACATTTTTTTAAAGCTTTTTTAGATCCCAATCTGCAAATTGCTGGGGAAGTCAAGGACTTGAAAAGTTGTTTAAATTTTACTAAAGAGTGTGTGTGTATTGTGAATCCAAATTCTTTTGAGTTTCCATTTGTGTACCTTTCTGTTTGATCAATGAAAATTTATCATTATTATTTATTGCTGATGAGCATTTTTTCAGGGTTAAAATATGCCATAGCTCTCTATACTTTTCATAAATTTGGAATTCAGTCCTTGTACTTTTATTTTTAAGAATTAGTATCTTTATATTTTAGATTTCAAAATCAGGTCCAATTGTTAACACTTAACACTATTAATTTTTTTATTGAATTTGTTGGTGCGATTTTTTGAAATTAAAAAAAAAAATTCAATTTGTATCCATGTAATTAAAAGAAATGATGTTGTAATGAATTTAAATTTAACAAAATTTTAATGGTTAAACTTGAATTTTAAAATTTAAAAAATAGGACTAAATTTTAAATTTACGAAGAGTACAGTGGCTTATAGCATATTTTAACTTTTTTTTAGGGTAAACTATACAATCAGCCACCCAACTATTACTATACTTCTATTTTGGTCACCAAACTATAAAAATTTTCAATTTCGTCATTAACATTTTAGATTGGTTCTGTTTTGGCTATTTTTCGTTAAATGGTTAACGTGGCTTTTCTGTAATTAGTATAATAACACGTATTCTATTAATTTTATCTTAATTTTAAATAATTTAATGAATTTAACCCTCTAAATTTATAAATTTGATTTTTAAACACATATAATTAAACTAAAACTCGACCCAAAATAGAGCTGACTGACTATACCATGAACACCTTTGATTCGAGCCATTGAAACCAATCCAGATCATATTGAAATTTTCAGACCAAACAAATAACCCAATTCTTAAATAAATCTAGTCCAAACTCGGTGAGATCGAGTCACCGAATTGAGGCTCAATGGGCTTCCAACAAACATTGATTTCATCATATGTTAAAACAAAAAAAGGAAGACAAGGCTAAAAAGTGTTCTTTTCGGCCATCTCAACTCAACACGTTTATCAATAGGAAAATATCTGATAGAATCAAAATTATCTGATCCAAATAAAATGACAAAGTATCAAAGATTGTCTAGATTAATCCACGTTATAAGCCACTGAAAACTCAAAAAAGAATCGAGCAAAATCCTCTTAGTTATGGCGTCTCGAGTATTATCGACCACTTCATTAACTCCCCTTTGTTCTTCCACTACATTTAACAAACCCAAAATTAAGCCTTCCACGAACCAAGCAAAGCCATTTCTTTTCTCATCATCATCGTCCTCGTTGGGTTTTAGAAATGGGAAGATAAAGTGCAATGCCGTGAGTGAAAGCTCTCAGGGTTCTATCGATAGGACGGTTTATCAAGGCGCTTTTGGTCCATGGACTATTGATCCTGAAGATGTACGAGAGGTAATGAATTTTGATTTTCAATACCCTTTTTGCTCTTGATAAGTTTTTCTTGAGTAATTTGTGAAAATTTTTCTGGGAATTTGAATGGGAGAAATCAATTCGATACCCTTTTGCTTTTGCTGTATTTCCTTTAGTAATTTGTGAAAATTTTCTGGGAATTTGCAAGAGGGGACCAAATTTGATATCCGTTTGCTTTTGCTGTATTTCCTTAGTTCTCTGTGAATTTTTTCTGGGAATTTGCATGAGGGAAAACAATTTTTGATTCCCTTTTGCTCTTGCTGTATTTGCTTGAGTAATTTGTGAAAATTTTCTGGGAAATCGCTTGAGGGAAAACTAGTTTGTGCCCTTTTTGTTCTTGCTGTATTTCCTTGAGTAATTTGTGAAAATTTTCTTGGAATTTGCATGAAGGGAAACCAATTCTGATACCCTTTTGCTCTTTCTATATTTCCTTTGAGTGAATCTGTGAAAATTTTCTGAGAATTTTCAAGAGGAAAAACCAATGATGTTTAAACCGGACAGGGTATCGGTCCGAAAAAAGGCATTAGACCGGTTCACTCGGGAATCGGTACTCACCGGTTGAACCTGAATTTTTTTTGAATTTTTTAATAATTTATTTAATCAAACTATAAAGAACAGTCGGACTAGGGACTAGTGAACTGGTGGCATGACTGATTCAACCAGCCATCAGGTTCTGAAATCCTTGGGAAAAACACAATTTTGATGAACCCTTTGAGCTGAAATATATATATATATTTATTGGCAGGTTCTTTTATACAGATCAGGATTAGTAACTGCTGCTTCATCCTTTGTAATTGCTTCATCAGCTGCATTTTTGCCTGATAACTTTACATTGAAAGAAATTATTGAAAACAACCTTAATTTGATCTACCTGATCGGTGCTGGTGGACTAGGGCTATCCTTGTACTTGATCCACATCTATATAACCGAGCTTAAACGCACCCTTCAAGCTTTTTGGGCACTCGGTGTTTTTGATACCAATATATGGTCCCACGTACATGGAAAAATGTTTTTTTTGAAAAAATTGAACATATTCATATCGAAAACTCACAAAAGTAGGTCAAGCTAGTTACCTGGCACAAATTTTCTCTAAACCATAGACAACAAAGCCTGCAAAAGAAAATAAAAATAAGCCATTAGCTTAACATTTAGGAGAAGACAAATGCAAAACCCAGTGACCCAAATTCTTTCTTTGGCTCAATTCTCCGATTCAAGTTAAATAAATGCTTTCATCATAAATTGACCCCTAAACTATTCTCCAATTTCAGGATTAATCCTTACAAAGAAATTTATCGAAAGAGATATCTAAACTATCAATTTTGTTCCACTAACAATCATAAGAATCACGGATGCCATACAATGTCCAATTCCTTTTTCTAATAAAACGAGACAAAATTGACCATTTAAGCACAAAAGGAGACAAAACGAGAATTGGAAATAGTTTAAGGGTCAATTTTGTTAGACATACAACTCGTTGGTTCATCTAACGAGCTGCCAATCTTGCGAGATGCCCCGCAAGTTACAGTCAACCACTAGAACAAGATCCCGCTGACCCGTAGCAATGTTGAGTACATATTACGGGGACTACACCCTTAACAGGAATAGGGTTATCCGTACACCATATTTATCCATTGTGTTACCATGACAATCTATACTTAAAATGATGTATAGATCAACCAAGCTCTCTCTTCCAAGACTTTCTCTGCTTCTCTCTCCCTCAACACTCAATATTCTCAACTCAACTATCTTTTCCTTCTTCTACACTAACTACAGGGGCAAAACCCTAAATTTTTGAAAATTTTCATTCTACATTTTAAATTTTTTTTAAAATTTTTAACTAAACTCTTCCAAGTTTTTTAAAAATTCTCATTATGCTCCTAAAATTTTAAAAAAAAAAAGTTTAGTTAGGCCCCCAACACTTACCCCCCAGATCCCACACTGTCTAACTACATCCTACTACACTCCACCTATAGATGAACCGACCACCATAATCTCAACCTTGTATCAACATATTTACTACTAAAACCAAAAATAAAACACACAAAAATTACAAAAAATGTATTGAAAAAAAGAAGAAGAAAAAGAAGCATAAACATACGTTTAACCTCTTCAAGGTTCCCTTTAGTAGGCTTATGTCTACCACCAAAAGCAACGACAATAGGTCGACCTTGTTTATCAACTCCTTGCATACAAAGCTTATTATCAGCCAATTGATTTGAAATCTCCGATTCAGATACGAATCCTTTAGGCAAGAACGTTCTTCTCCAACTCAAATACTTCAATAACATGGTGTTTGCTTTCTCTATATCCAAATCACGAGCTCTCAGGAATCTCCGTATCATAAAATCATCCACTTCCTTAAAAAAAATGAAAAAGAAATTCAAGTAAAAATGAAAACCCAAAGTCAAGAAAAGCTGAAAAATGAACCAAATGAGTACCTTAACTGATGGGTCATCTCTCTCTGCAAGTGCTCTCATGATACCAATTTTGCTTCGGATTATTTCATCGCCTATCTCGATTTTTTCTTTTTCTTCTTCTTGTTGTTGAGCTTGTTGGCTATGGTTTTCACAGTCTTTGAATTCCATTTCCTCTTCTTCTTCTTGGGTTTGTTTTAATTTCTTTTCTTTGTCCATTTTTGGGTTTCTTTTTTTTGTTTAAAATTTCTCGTGGAAACTGGGATTTTCTTCCTGTGTGACACAATATTTTGATGGGAAACAAACAGTGAAGAAAAGCACACAGAGAGAAGGAGACAAAGAGGAAAGTTGTTGAAAAAACTAAAGGCGTTATTAAATGGTGGCAAAGAGGCTAGCTTTGCTGCTCTCTCACCTAATTCAAATGTTAAATGTGTGATTTTTTATTGCTTGTTATTCGATTTATTAGGTTACCTTAATTAACTTTGACTACTACCGAATGAATCATAATTCAACTCGCATTAATATTGTTGTAAATATAAGAGCACGTAAATTTAAGTACATTAAAGCGCATTACCCTTATATTTATGGGTTTAGAAGGGCTATATATAATTCTAGGCATTGTATCAAAAAGAACAAATATGATCCGTACCTATAATAACATTGTTCAAAAAAATTTTACTCGATCCAATTTCAAAATCTATAAATAAAGCAAATAAGTATGAAATAAAATATAAATAGAGCCTAAAATTTTAAATAAAATAACTCGACAAAAAATATAAGATTCGGGTTTGATGTTAAATTTAATTTTATTAATATTTGATTGAAATAAATTAATTTAGTTTAATATTTTTTTAAAATAATTATAGATTTTTAATTAACTTAAGTATCGAGATGTGTCTTTATTCTTAATTTTCTTTTCTATAAATTGTAAATTAATTTAAGTAACGGAATGTGTCTGGAAACATAAATTTTGAAGTCCCATAGCATTAAAAAAAAGACCGCCGCCCAACCAACCAGATCCAGATCTCCATTCAATCAATAGTGCTTTTCCTAAGTAAGTGAAATTTCTGGCACCTTGACTGTATGGGCCATTATCAATGTTTTAGAAAGAGGAGAAAACCAATATTTAGTCCTTAAACTTAATGTTTCTTTTCAAGTTGGTCTTAAAAGTTCGATTTCTTTAAAATATGATGACATAATATTTTAAGATTGTATCGCATCGTCACTTGAAAATCTTAAAATACACATACAAACATTTAAAATTTTTAAAAATTCAGGTAAGAGCCACACTGCCACTACACATCATCATACATAAACAAAATCCAAATTGAAGAAATTGTAGAATTCCAAAATTAAGAGATCAAAGTTGTGGACATTATCTTTGTGTAATAGAACCACATTTTGCAGAGTTTTTTCCATGTTCGGCACATATTTTGACCTGCTAAATATTAACTTCGTCGTAGATTACATTCGTCCGAGAGACAATGATATCTACTAGGCACTAAAATACGATATAAAAAATAGACATTTTTGTGCGATAAAATGCAATATTTCTTTTAAGTGGCCCTTAATATTTTATATACATTTTACTTATCTGTTGATTTGCTACTTACCCCCCAAAAATAAATGGGGCTGTCATTGATGCTTACTTAGATGACCTTGACCTTGAGGCATCTTCAAGGATATTCCTTCAAATTAAAGGGGCGTGACAAGAAAAGTAAAAGGTTCTAATTGTAAATTAATCCAACTATATCCCAACGTTCAAATTAGCCCTTAAACCAAGAAAATGTATAACAGCTACAAGAATCTATCACGAGTCAGATTCACATTAGATACTTTATTTTTGGGATAAACTAGAAAAAAAACAATTAATAATTTAACATAATTGAATAATTAAGTGAGCATTTTGTAACTTTCATAATTGAGCGATCAAAAAAGTAATTTATTAATAGTTGGATGACCATCTTGTAAGTTTTCGTAGTTAGGTGACTAAAAATTATTTTAGTCATAGTTGGGTGACTACTAGTGTAGTTTACCCAAAAATAAAACATAAAAAAGAAGTATGTCAAGATGCTTTTTTTATGTACTTTCCTTGCAATATAACCTTGCTTAGAAAACCAACATTAAATGTCACAAATAAATCCCTCCTAATGACTAAGAGAAAACCAAATTGTAAGCAAAGTTTCATTGTTTACTTCAAAATGATGCCCAAAGATCATGTGACACCATAGAAAGAAAATAACTTCAAAAATAATTTATAATGGATGCTATTGCACTGAAAATCGACAACGAAAAGATCGAAACAATAGAATAATAACTGTAACATCGCGACATCGATACCATGAGTAAATCAGCAAATGATATTTTCAATCGAAAGCAGATAAGTGCAATAAAGCAACTGTGATGAACTTAATGTCGAGATATTGGCATATCTAAAGGCAAAAAGAAGAGAATGAAAATAGGCAAAAAGACAAGACAATGAGGGAGAATGTTGAATACCTTACTCATCGTTTTTTACTTTCTTCTTCGATTTACTTTTGTGAGAATGCTCTGAGGACCCTGAAATTGGATTTGTCTCATGACTGTGTGTGGGCTGGTTCATGGATCCCGTAGATTCATGATCATGCTTTCTTTTTGAAGGCTTAGATTGTTCATTGATTCCAGAGACAGTACTTTTATGTTGACTACCATGTGTGCTGACAGTGCGCCCCATAGAATGTGAACCTTTCCGCCCTTTACTTTGCATTGGACTTGAAAAAGGATTGGAAGAATCAGTCATTAAAGTTCCGGAGGATCTCTGATGCAACAGCTTCTTGTCGGAACTGAGCTTTTCGTATTCGTCGGGACTCATATAATGTACAAGGGAAACTCGTCGTGAAATCTTCCCAACTATCAAGAAAGAAATAGGTAACAAGGAAGTGAATATGTTCACAAATATAGAAATAAATTCGAACGAGTTAATCACAACCACAGAACCACACTACAACCAAAATTAACAACACTAGTGATGAATATTAAATCGCACCCAACCAAATTCCTCAAATTTCAAAAGTACCAATGAAGATAAACAGACCTATGTGGTAAAGGGTTTATTTGTGAAACCGAGCAAAGGACAGGTGACAAATAGCAAAGAAAAATGAAATATGAACATGTACAAGATCAATGCATGAAATCTGTAATGCCAACCATTAACAAACCCAAGGCCTCAAGTTACATAAAGAAACATTCCGAAATATTAACAGCATCGGAAAAAAGATCAAAATCAATCACCTAGATGTCTAACAAGGTCTTGATACATTAAGAAACCAGTTTGATAGCTAATAATAGTGCGAAAAGTTCATCGATCCTAACATGAATACCAGAGCCTCAAAATCAAAACATAGAATCCTATTCAAAGGACACACAAATCCAGTTAAGTGTCTAGATGATACAGAAACATAAAAAACAAAAAACCAAATTACAACAGATAAATATAAGCAAACATCATTGCTTTTTAAGGACCACGCAAACTTTCATTCTTCAACTTTTGAATTTGTTTCACCGACAGTATATATCCATGTAACTAATGATTTCGAACTTCAAAAAAGAAATAGAAAGTAACCAATGCGGGCACTAACAGACGTATATGAATACCAGAGTGGTTTCATCAGAGTCTAGAAATCAAATCCGAGTATCCAATTCAAAAGACAAACAAATAAAGTGTCTAGACGATACAGAAACATAAAAGAACAAATAACCAAATTACGAACTAGAAATATGAACAAAAATCATTGCATTTGGAGCTCCATGCAACAGTTCGTTCTTCAATTCTAAAAGGAATTTGATTCACCGGCAATATATATCCGTGTAACTAATGAAACCGATAGCAGGCACTAAAACAAAAAAAGCAAAACTTAATACCGATTTTAGACTCCGATTCGGAAGATAAGATAACTGTAGCATCTGGCCCTTGAGAAGCAGGGCTAACAAAATCATAAGTTTTTCCTGCAATATTTAACCAATTTGTAAACAAATCAAAACTAGCTTTCATATAAAAAACATCAATGTAAAATTACAGCTCAGATCCAGCCTTAACAAAAAAAAACACTAATATTCAAACAGATAATCTACCAGTAGAATCCGTAAAACAGCCCAATTTTCCATCAGGACCGAGCTGAAGCGTAACTACTTGGTCATTAATTTCAGGATGCTGCAAACAAACATAAAAAAATAAAAATAAAAAAACACAAACTTAAGTTCAAGTTAATAAAAAAGAGAGCATAAACAAAGCGTAAAGGAATTAAAAAAAAATTGAATGATTTACTTGATGAATAGGCCATTGAATAAGGAAAAGCTCCGTGGAACCTGATACTGTGAAATCGACGAGTTGTTGTGATGAATTTTCTTCGAATTCAGGTGGAGGCCTGTAGATGTTTTGTTCAGAATCCATATTTTGAGTTCAAATCAACACTCTAAATTCAAAAAAAAAATATTTATTGTTTTATTTCAATAATAATAACAATTATACGGAAATATCGAAGCAATTGAAAGGGAAGGGAGTGGCGGGTTAGGGTTTAGGGTTTCCAAAGAGGGAAGGGAGGGAGTTTTAGGAGGAAAGAGAGTAAAGAAAATGATGAATTTTATAGCCCTTAAAAATCTGACGGTTCAGAATTTCTGTTTGTCAGATTAATTTTTTAAATTTGGGTCCGACTTCAAAATAAATTTATTTTTTTATTTAAAAATATATTTTTGAAGCCTTGTATTTTATTCCCACCTTCATATTTATTAGAAGGGACTTCGAGTCTAGACAGGTGACCCAACCAACATTATTCGATTGCCTATTCATTGTTGTTGTGTAAATAAAATATTTTAATATAATTTTATATCCATAATATTTTTTATTTTATAATAGCTTTTTATATAATTTTATTTTCATATTATGAGAATGGCATGTACTAGACTTCTGTTTTTTTTTATCTTGATTTAGTAAATAATATAAATATAAATTTAAAGACTAAAAGAAGTGGTAATTTAAATTGATGACTAAGATATACTTTTTTTTAATTAGAGGATAAAAAATTATTATACCAAAATATTATTAAAAACATAATAATAACTCAATAATATCAATTTTATTTAATTTGAACCTACTTCAACTCTCCTCTTAACCTTGATGACGTTAAACCTAATAAAATCCATTGAGACACGAAACGAGTGTGATTTAACCATTTCTTTTTAACATAATTCCAACAACTTTTTTGTTTTCCATATCCCTAAAAGTACACTATATTCGCTTTATTTAAAAAATAAGTAAATTAATCTTTATAGTTTAGATTGAAAAACAAATTGACTCGTGTTAAAATTTTATCCTTATATGTCAGAATGAGGCACATGTAGCTGTTTGATTATTCTATCAGCAATGCCAATTTTTAACCGTAAAAATAAATAAAATTTTCAATGAAAATGATTAGTTTACTCTTTGATTTAATAAACAAAGACTAATTTAACCATTTTTCAAATAAAAGAAGCAAAATACAATTTCACTCTTAATTAAGGACCTCCATGATGCTTTTACATATATATCTTCATAATTATATGTAAAAAATGAAATACAACTATTAAAAATAATTAATAATATTAAAATTTATATTCATATATAAAAAGAGTTACACACATGTAACAGAAACATATTTATGCATAATATTATTAAAAAGTTAAATTTAAGCTATTTATACACACACCATTACCAATCCACTTAAACAAACTCCCAAATTTGAGTCTGAAAAAACATAATACCCAAAAGACATAAATTATCAAAAAATCAACACATAAACAAACAGAAAAATGATACACCCACCGACACGACACTGGATACTCTAAACTAACGAGTTAATGATTCTCTCCATATAAATTATTAGCCGTAAAACATTGAAAATGTCAAAAGGATTCTGGCATTTCAAGAGCATAGAATAAAAATCCCAAAGAGAGTGAATTTGAACTTACAAACACACCCCCTCAAATTTCTAAGACACCTCTCACCTGAAAATTGCCAAAAAACATATTGTACAAACAAAACAAAGAAAAACAGAGACATCTATTTTTGACTAAATATATTTCATTCCTGAGATGTATTGCTGTCTAGATATTATGTACTGCGCCACCGAATAAATTATTCCTAACAATCCCAACACCCTAATCTTAACCAAATCCGATATTACGATCGGCGGCAGGTTGAGTGGTAGTGTTAGGAGTGGTGTTGAATCTGTCGTCTTTGAGTAAGTCCATACGAATCGGTTGAATAAGATGTGGCTTGGGAATGTTAGGATGAGGAGGGCTAGGTTTTTTACTGCAAAAAACCAACCAGGACCCCCAATGTCGATGCCCCACCCGGCATTTCCGTGCCAGACATCTTCCCATATGCTGTATACTGAGGCCAAGACTAAATAGATTGATATGGTGACTGTAACAGGGAAATACCTCTGTTTGTCCCCGAATCCAGCGACGAAATCTGAGTCCTGGTTGAGAAGTAGTAATATAGGAGCTAAGAAGAATATTGCCTGATTTGAGCCGCCGGTGAGATTAACATTTAGAATCAGGCATATAGCAAAGCACATTACGGTAGCGACATTACCGACCGCGGGCATCCATGCCCCTTCAGCAGCCATACGTTTAATTGTGAAGGATGAGACGGAAGAGGCGCGGCGTTGTTGCATGAACCTCATTCGGGGAGGGAAACCAACAGAATTACTTTGACCAGATTGATTGTGTCTAATTGCACCCTTGTCGAAAGACTTTTCCCGTATAAGTGAGGCAAGTTCATATTTTATTTCCAAAGCTATAAGCATAAAGATTGCTGCATACAGACCGAGAAGAGATGTCCTGGCCCCCTCAACAGCCAGTAGAGTTGTAAGCTTCCTGTCTTCCTCTCTGGTGTCACCAAATTCGTTTTCCGCAAGGAAGCTTTTAATTCTCACTTGACCTTCTAATAGGTAAGTCACGGGAAATAGAGCCACAAGGAGAGCAAACACCCATGGTAGGAGCTTTGTACTGGATGCCGATGGAAAATGGGTGAAGACCACAAAAAAAGATGCACAAACCATGGTTACTACAATGAGGGCATGAAGGACAGCAGCCTGCAGGAAAAACTCAGCAGATATGTAAACACCGAGAGCAATACCCATGGCAATGGCATAGAAAGCTCTCAACTCTACAATGTACTTAATGGGTATGACAGATGTTGCAGCAGCTAAAGTGAGAAGAATTGCCAATATAAGTAACCAAGAGGGCCAAGTTGGTTTCGATGCCATAAAGCCATATATGGAAATATCATCAGCAGATTGGCGTGCAGCTCTGATTATCTCGGATCGGTAGGTCCATGATAATGGAATTGGTGGTTGCATTAGGATAAACAGGAGACCTGTTGCCACCACCAACACAATGCATCTCTTTGCAGACTGCATAAACAGGAATGGAATATAATCAATGTACTAATATTTTACGCGAAGAAACAAAATGCTGTCACACATCATTTAAAAACAACCATGAATTCTTATTCATGTTCAAGAATCATCAAGCCTTAAATCAACTATGATATTCAACTCAACAAGATGAAGGCATATATATCAGACAATTTAATTTCTTTTCTAGCTCAATTCTTAATTAGAAGCTCGTTCTTTCAGAGCAAGAGGAGAGAAGGTATTTGTAGCATGTTTGAACGTCAAAAAAACTCCTTTCCTAATCAAAAGAAAACAAGAAATGTTTTTTTGATGGAAAATATATAAGGAAATTTAATGGCAAATAACTTTTAAAAATGTGGAAAAGCAACAAAATGTGTCCATACCATGACATGAGAGAAATGCAGAGCAACAATGGGTACACAAGCCAATCCAGTCAAAAGGATACAAAATCCTAGAAGTAAACCATCAGATGGTGGTCTACCGTTCCACCATTGTAATGCTTCAAAAATTGTTTCACGGCAAAACCAGACTGATAATGCAACCACAGTAGCATGTGCATATCCTTGCCAGGCTTTCATCTTTGATGCTGTTCTCGACTTATCCCTTCAAAGTTCACAAAGATAGGGGGAAAATAAATCATTGCTTTCATCTGAATTAAGAATTAAAGAGAGAATGAGAGAAATATATCAGGAGCCTACCTGTAAAGAAGCAATGGTGGTGAAATAGCCAATAAAAGGATAGCTGACACCCACACAACAGATTTTGATGTAAGAAACAACATAGAGAGCTTTGAGGAATAAAGACAAGTCAAAATCCAAACTGCCTTGGGTCCAATTCGATGATCCACAGATAGTCGCCGCACAAGTGCAAAGCCAATTATTGTCGTCAGGATGACCATGTAGCTTGGATACATCACATCATCATCCAATCCGTAATAGTATATGCTTGAGTAACTGAAGAACCGATTCTCAATGTGGCATAGTAGCAATGCATGGCAGATCAAACCAACTTCAGTCAAAAAATGAAGTTTTGACGGAAGAAGTGCTAAACCAGGAATAGCAATGGCTAGAACAACATCCGCAACAATAAGTTTACAAAAGGATTTCAGCGACATGCCTGCCAACCATATGTTTAAATCCCAGAAATTATGCATCACAAACCACATAACCATCAAGCTCCCAAGCACAACGAAGGCAAAATACGATGTAAGGCTCTTCTTTGTAAAGAAACGAGCCAAGTAAAAGCCAGCAACTGAAGGCAATGGAATAAACTGCAAAATAAAGTAGAAACCACTAAAATTTCTGAACACTAAAAAATAAGAGTTCCTTTCTTTTTCCGTTCTATCTCTTGATAAAATTCATTATATAACAATACAAGCTAAGAAGAGCAATCACTAGCAAGAGATCTGAATGTTTGTAATAAATACAGCATGCAATACTATATGGCAGAATATATTTTGAAAAGCAAAATAGTTCTATTAATACATGAAATTCAAAAACGAACTCAAAAAAAAGATCCCAAAGCATAGCCAATTCTGGTATCACTAGCAAGAGATCTGAATGTTTGTAATAAATACAGCATGCAACACTATATGGCAGAATATATTTTGAAAAGCAAAATAGTTCTATTAATACATGAAATTCAAAAACGAACTCAAAAAAAAGATCCCAAAGCATAGCCAATTCTGGTATCCCACACCTTTCAAATGACTAATTTGACTAATGAGGATAAAACAATCAGGTGACAAGATAGCTCATCCTAGGCATTTGTCAAGCATCCTTAAATCATATACAACTCGTTAACATATGCACATGCTCTTGGCAACTATACCCAAAAAAGCAGCCAACTTGATCTTCAATATCAGCTATTTTTCCTCAAAATTAATGAAACAATAACCAAGATCCAAGGAGTAAACTACTTTAGAGCCAAATCCAAGCTACCAAAATTCAGTGCGATTCACTCAAGCCTTGGAACCCACTAGAATGAGTACTCACTAACTTTGAACTACATTATCTTCTCATGCAAGATAAAGTTCTACAATAGAGTTTCGAAATTCTACTTTCCACATGCAAGTGCACACACACAGCATACCACATTAATTTCATAATGTTATTTCTCAGCTTGCCATGCTAGTCTAAGTACAATTTAGGAGATAACATAAAAAGTTAAACATGACCAGCGGGCAAAACAAGTCAATAATGAATACTCAAAATATCATGATTGTGCATAGAACAGTCATCAAATTAACTCATTTAAGGTGACAAAGAAATAGACATACCAGTATTGGAAATCCAACCACAATTGCTCCAGCAGCACTGACAACAACAGCCAAAGAAGTGAAGGCCAAAGAGCTAAACGCATCAGATACCATTCCCAGCGCATAAAAACCAGCTCCAGCAGCCCCTCCAAGCATGGTAGTGGTAACAAGAAGATAATTTAGTGGTGGCGGCACCTGAATGTACCTCCCAAACGAACGAAACACAACTCTAATCTCAAGGCAAATCACAACAACAATCAATGCAATTGCACCATTGACCAACTGTATGCTACGCAACTGAAGGGGATTTTTCGTGACCCACCACAATGCTCCTCTTGTTGAAGCATACAATTGGAATAAGAAAGGAATAAAGAAAAGAAGCAGCAAATCACTGATGGAAGCAGCAGACGAAAACATCACCGAGTAATGTGAAGCGATATGGAAAACCAGAGGAAAAAACAATAAATTCAAAGTATGGAGACAACTCTCAAGTGGACCAAGAATCAAATTATCATCAGGAACTTCCCCACCATGGTACTTCACTTCTTGCTTGGTTTTAAAAGAAGAAACTCTAGGAATCGCGAAAACCCAATAGAAAACACAATTGAAAGCCATTAGATAGTAAGAAGCATTATTCATACCAACAGCAGAAACAGTCGCCCAAGTAAAGATCGAAGAAGCAGCGAAAGGTACACAAGCAAAGAGAAGCCGTTCCAAAGCCAAAACAATAGTGGGGTTTTCAATCTGAATCCACTTAAACTGAAGCGAAGCCCAGGCGCCAATAAGGAAATTCGTTTCCGCACAAAGAAAAGCCGCGAGGATCGAAAGAGGAATCGAACTCAACGAGTAGTAAAGCGAAGCGCTAAAGAAGAAAGCGATCTGGGCAGCGATTAAAGAGAACCAAACACCAAAGAAAGCTCCGGATTTGAAATTAAGCGAATCGACGATGTAAGCGATCATAAGACCTAACGTTAAGGTGGCAACGACAGGGGTTCCACCGAGGTCGAGAAGGAAAGCGGCACATGGGACGAGAGCGATCGCTAAACGAGCGTTATGAGCGAATGAAGAAGGGGAAAATCGAGAGTTCTTGAGGGATCGGGAAGAAGAAGAAGAAGAAGAAGAGGAAAGGGAAGGGAAACTGGATTTGAATTTGGAGTTTGTAGGGTTAGGGTCAGGATCGTCGGAGGAATGAACGGAAGAAGCGTTGGTGAAGGAAGTGAAAGAAGGGGCGCTAATCGACGATGAGATGTAAGGGCGGAAGGAGCGGGGTTGAAGCTCCTGCGGCATCATTTTCGCCGGAAATTCGTAGGGGAAGAAAGGGGGATAAATCTGAGTAGGGACTTGTATTAAAGAGTGGGTTAAGGGCGGACTGTAAGAAATAAGGGGAAGAAGAAAAGGGAAGGGAAGGAACGAAGATAGTCAAGTCGGGTCGGGTAGAAAGATTTCGAATTTATTTACTCTAAATCCTAGATCAGATCGGATTCGAATCTATTTGGATTTTTTGGGGGTTTATTAGTAGATTGATCCCTAAACAATATCGATCTTTAAAAGCTTTTCTTTTTCAAGCATGGTCCTTAAACTATCATTTTTCTCACATTTTACCAAAAAGTGTAGGCTTAATATATTATTTAATACTTAAGTTTGGCTTTCAATAATCACTTTGATACCTGATTTTTTTTCAATTTGATACTTGAAGTTTTTTTTCCCAGTTGGTACCTAAGTTTGGCTTCTATATTCAATTTGATACTTGAGTTTTTTTTTGTCTCAATTAAGTACTCATATTTTTTTACTAGAGTACATTTATTAAATATTCATTAAGCCACACGATATTGTTTGGTTTGAATACCAAATTGAACCTTTGAACCAAATTTAGGTACCAAATAGTATGTTAACCTAAAAGTTTATGACATAAATGAGAATCCATCATGTGTCATATTCTTATTGGTTAATATTGTCTTTTTATAACTGAGACAAAATTGATAGTTTAAAGACCACTTCAATGGCAAAACCAAGAATCGGAGTATAATCGAGGGATTGTGGAGTGTGTCTCGTATTTTCGGTCGAATAGATGGCGACGTCACGACGAGAAGCTTCTTAACGTTGTAACGACAGATGACGCTGTGACAGTGCGAATGGGGACATTGCGATGTGTGACGTGTTCCCCACATAAATCGGGTTTCTTCTCCTAGTTAAACTCTGATTACTCTAGGGATATTTTAGTATGATTAGACCTCTAATCTTAGTCTAGTTAAAGGTGTCTTGTATCATTGTTTTGATAGGCCAAATAAAAGGCAATTAAAGCTATAGTACTACATGACTTTTCTTTTGAGGGAGACAAAATGTAGTCACAAATGAGTTTCAGTGAAAGTTTTCGTGGTAACAATGGAGAGAATTTTGTACTCTTTTTGAGAGAACTCTATGAGAGTTAGGGTTTTGTTTTTGGGTTTGCTCCGTGAGAGTTTATTCAAATTGACTGCATTCAAAAAGATGTTACGGCATGGATCGAAATTATAAATTCTCCCATTTTCAGCTATTAAATAATAGTTATAGGGTTTTATATTTGGGGTTTTGGGTAATGTACGTTCAGTACATTTAGTTTTATTTTCTCCATATTGCATTTTCGTTTGTTTACTCATTTAGTAAAAAGCCAAAGCCTCATTTGCTTGTGGTTTTTATCTTATTCGGAGGAATTTTCCACATAAAATTTATGTTCGATCTTCTCTATCTTTTCTATTTCGTTATTTATACGAGTCGATCCTTGATAGGGACCAATTTACTAAGAAAACTACTTCATTTTATTTTACAAAGTTTGAGTAATTATTCTCTTTATATTAATTTGTTAGAATTTGATTATCAAATTTTATGACTCTAATTATTAGTAAACATATGAAATTTAAATATTGTTTTTTTATTAATTTATTGCATATAAATTATTAATAATTCTTTAAAAATATTATCAATAAGTTTTTCTTTAGCTATTATTTGCATATAGATGACCCAATCGTTAATTTTTATGTTGATGATTTAACCATAATGTTTAATAGTATGATTAAATTGGAATAACTTCACAATTTTTGTAAAATGTGAAACCAATTTATGAAAAACTAAAATAAATGAGTTCAAATAATATATACTCTTTTAGAGAGTTCTGGTGAGTTTAGATGGGCGGTGCGTTTACCTGTGGTTAGTGTAAAAACAACGGTGGTAGTGAGATTAGATACTGTAGCGTGAGACAAAAAGTAAGCTAAACGCACCGCACCGCACCCAATTGCCCATCCAAACCCACCCTTCATTTGCATTGGATTTTTTATGGTCGAATATCTAATTTTATCATTTTAAAAAAATAAAATATTTAAAAATCATATGTAATAAATTTAAATAAAAATATTATTTTGTAATAAAAACTTATTTGAGATGAATTGAATCTGATTGATGTAAATTAATTTTTTTTAATATTTATATAACTAAAAAGTATTATTAAGATATCAATCTCTTTTAAGGCAAGAACATGGTAAAAGTATAATGGAGACTATTGTATTAAGAGTTAGATTGCATTTTGTTTTCTTTATTTCGAAAATGTGCAAATCAGTCACTGTATGTTAGATCAAATAGCAAACTAGTCATTCTATTAAAAATACAATCCATTTTTACTATTAAAAATTCATCTATGTACATCAACATGAAGTGCATGTAACACTTCACGCGTAACTATCTAATTATTTCGATAACTACACTAATTTTTTTACAGTAGAAATTAATGAAATTTCTAACAAAAATGACGGATTTACTTTTTAATCTAACCTATAGAGATTAATTAACACATTTTTAAGTAAATGGGTAAATATAATCTGGCTATTAGTATGGAGACTTCTATAATACTTTTACCGCAACAACACGCGTAATGTTAACTAATCCGTGGGCTCATGCCAAGCCGAGTAGTAAAACATTTGAATGCCCATTGGATTTGTAAGCAGAGCCCAACTTAAATATTGTTGATACACTAATATCTAAGCGT
This sequence comes from Gossypium hirsutum, assembly GCF_007990345.1. NCBI lineage: Eukaryota > Viridiplantae > Streptophyta > Magnoliopsida > Malvales > Malvaceae > Gossypium > Gossypium hirsutum. The sequence continues at coordinate 1,589,631 of NC_053437.1, read as the reverse complement.
GAATGTATCTTAGAGGTCCCTGTATCATAAGAACCTGGTCAAATTCATCCTTATACTATTAAATGAAGTAATTTAATCCCTATACTGTTGAAAATAATTAAACAAGGTCAATCTGGAACAGATTTAACATTTATTGGTTAACAATGTGTATTTTTTTTAAGTTTTTATGGTTCTGTAAATAAAATATTTTGTTTGAAATTGAAATGCAAATGAAAAAAATAATTCCCAATATATATTTTTACAATAAATGTTAACTATATTACAATTTGAACTTATTTGATTATTTTTAATAGTTTAAAGACTAAATTGATCTATTTTTAAAACAGATAGACTAATTTGATCCAATCATTGTGATACAAGGACCTCTCAAGTACTTTAACCAATATCTAAGTCATGAGAAATTGGCTTTTATATGTTAGATCATTCTTTAAAAAAAACAATGCCAAATTTAGAGTTGAGTTTGCTCGGATCTTTGAAGTGAAGGCAAAGCTCTTTCGATGATTCTTTTTCATCCACAATACTTGAACTTAAAACCTAGATTGAAAAGCATCAATTTTTTTATCACTTAACCTAATAATGGTAATGTTATATTAAATTTATTTTATTATTTTTTATAGAACCGATGTATCCAATCCGAGGCGTGGACCGACTTTAGTAACTCTTGGGCTTTTGGTCCATTTGCCTATTTTACAAATTACAAGGCTCAATTCTAAAAAAAAAAAGACATTTCAAAAACTTGTAATACTCTTGAATTTAAATATTTCTATTTTTTAGATTTAAAAATATAATATAATTTTCTATTTCTTAAATTTAAGTTCACTATAGTGTTATTAAGAGTAAATTTTTAATTCAAAATATTTCATGTGAGTGAATTTAACATACAAATTTTATTGATGTTAGCATTTGAATATGTAGTTTTAAATTCATAAGGGTCAATGTACTATATAGAGCTTAAACTTGACTATTTTTTTTATATCGGGGCTTGAACTTTATTTTGGTACAAATTAGTCCTTAAATTTGATAATTATTTTCACATCTAGGTTTTAATCCCTAAGCTTGACAGTTGTTCTCACATTGAGCCCTCAACTTTTTATGGTCTAAGCTAGTCACCGATTTTTAAATTTAGGGACAATTGTTAAATTTAGGGACCAATTTTGACAAAAAAAATCAAACCCTATTGTGAAAACAATTGCCTAATTCAAGCCCCAATGTGAGAAAAAATTAAAAATTTAGTGACTAACTTGGCAAAAAAAAATCAAACCCTAATGTGAGAATAATTACAAAATTCAAACTTAGCATTAACCCAATTCAAAAAACAGAACTAACAATAAAAAGAGGGGTACACTAACCCAAGGTCACTAAACTATAAGTAGGTTTACGTTTTAGCCACTCAACTTCAAAATGTTACAAAATGGTCACTAAATTATTTGAAAGTTTTCACTTAAGTCACTGGGCAGTTAAAATTGTTATTGCATGGTATTCAATATTCGCATCGCCTGCACTAATCAAAAGCTCTTACTCCCCTTTTCTTTTACGGTTTAGTTTTTTTTTCATGAAACAACTTTGAAGGTCACGGATCTGCGAACCAAAATCCAAATAGCTTTTTTCTTTGATCTCTAAGACTGATTGCCAGATCAACTTGGATCTAAGGTATGTTCTTCTAGTCATCAATGTGTATTGATCTACTGTACTAATCATCGAATTGTCACTTGGAGCTCGTTAACCGACCTTTTTTTAAAAAAAAAACCTTAATAGCCTAGTGACGTAAATAAAAACTTTTGAATAGTTTAGTGACTTAAATGAAAACTTTCGAATAGTTCAAATGACCATTTTGTAACTTTTTGAAGTTAAGTGACCAAAATGTGAACTTACTAATAGTTTAGTGATCTTCAATGTAGTTTACCCTTAAAATTACCGGGAAAAATGTTTACCATCTTACGCAGCAGGCATAACCTTCAACCCTTCAACAATGAAGACGAACTAGCCAAAAATGGGGAAAATGGAACTAAAAACAGAGACCCAATGATGCTTATACATCAATCCATCTATGAATAATGTATACAAGCTCCACGTTCGCCTCATCAAAACTGGCCTCCAAAACGACCCCGTTTCCCTTCGTCGCCTCCTACTATCTTTCGCCGCCGCCGCCCCCGCATCCTTACCTCATGCCCGCTCTGTTTTCGCTCGCGTTCCTTTCCCCGATACCTTCGCTTATAACACCCTCATCAGAGCCCATGCTCACTCCTCTCCTTCTCACTCCGTTTCGCTCTTCTCCGCCATGCGCCGTGATGGCGTATCTCCGGACAACTTCACTTTCCCTTTCGTACTCAAAGCGTGCGCCCGTCTCCACATAGGTCACGATGCTCACGCGCTTATAATCAAACTGGGTTTGGGTTCAGATATTTATGTACAAAATGGGTTGATTAGTTTATACGGTTCGTTTGGGTCAGTGGCTGGTGCATTCGACGTGTTCGATGAAATGCCGGAAAGAGACTTGGTTTCTTGGTCCAGTATGATATCTTGTTTTGCAAATAATAATTTTGGATACGAAGCTTTGGGTTTGTTTCAAGATATGCAATTGGTGGGAAATCTTAAGCCGGATGAAGTTACCATGCTTAGTGTAATATCTGCAGTTTCAAGCTTAGGGGCTTTAGAATTAGGTAAATGGGTTGATGCTTACATTTCAAGAACTGGGTTGAAGCGCACTGTGTCATTAGGGACTGCGTTGATTGATATGTATTCTCGATGCGGCTCTGTCGACGATTCCATAAAAATTTTCAATGCCATACCGGTGAAAAATGTATTGACTTGGACGGTACTAATCAATGGACTGGCTGTTCATGGCCGTAGTGAAGAAGCCTTGAAAGTGTTCCATGAGATGAAAAACGCTGGTTTGAAGCCCGATCATATTACCTTTAACGGTGTTTTAGTGGCTTGTAGTCACGGTGGACTCGTCGACGATGGGTGGAGAGTTTTTGAGAGTATAAAATCAGATTACGGGATGGAACCTACGGTGGAACATTATGGTTGTATTGTTGATTTACTTGGCCGTGCAGGGTTGCTTAATAAAGCTTTTGAGTTTGTTGATACAATGCCTATTAAGCCAAATGCAGTCATATGGAGGACTTTGCTTGGAGCTTGTGTGAAACACAATGACCTCAAGTTGTCCGAGAAAGCAAAGGTGAAGATTCATGAGCTCGACCCTAATCACGACGGTGATTATGTGCTTTTGTCGAACGTGTACGGTCAAGTTGGTAAATGGGACGAGAAAGCAAACGTGAGAAACTCGATGAGGGAAAAGAAAGTCGGGAAGAAACCCGGGTATAGTTTCCTTAATGAAGGGGATATGCTTCACGAGTTTGTTTCTGGAGACGATTTCCATCCTAAATCCAATGAAATCAAACGATTCTTGGTTTCGATAATCGATGACCTTAGACTCGATGGCTACACTTTCTTTACTTGCAATGCATTACACGATGTTGAAGACGAGGAGAAAGAGCAAAACCTTAGTTTTCACAGCGAAAAACTGGCTGTTGCTTTCGCTCTTCTTAGGTTCAAGGATAGGAGGACCATTAGGGTTATAAAGAATCTTCGGATTTGTTATGATTGCCATTGTTTCATGAAACATGTTTCTAATAAGTTCGACCGGGAAATTGTTGTCCGAGACCGGAACCGATTCCATCATTTTAGCAAGGGATCTTGTTCTTGCAAGGATTACTGGTAATAAACATTCCTTTCTGATCCTCTCTTCCATTTCTTTGCATGCTTACATTGGGTATTGGATTATATATATATATATATTGGTATTTTCCATGTTTGTTTATTGTTCACGTTTTTGCGAGGGCTCGGACAAAAGTATGATCCTTGATTTTGTGCAGCTATACAAATTAAACTTTTTTTCTTATCTCGAGACTTTAACTTATTACAGAGTTTTTTTTTTTGGTTTCTCCGATCAATGTTATGAATAAATAAATTATTAATTTCTATTTCAATTTCAATCTTAGCATTTACAACTGAGTGTTGAACTGAATTCACTAATGTAATTAAGTTTCTCAATGATCTATTTGATGTGTCTCGTTCATCTAGTATCTTGGTGCGGGATTACAACGAGCCAACGTTATGATTGGTGAAGGTTAGGTTGTTGACGTTAAACATATTTTCATATAAGATAATAGGTGTGTGGCTTATCTCACTAATCTTGCTTGGGATCAGGATGTTGGTTTGTTACTATTGTCATCTCCTCCACCACGTATTATTCCTCCTCTACAGGTAAACACTTATGGTAATGGGGAACTCCCGTTGAGTTAAATAATTTTTCTTTCTAATCATTTTTTAATGAATTACAAGATGTGGACAAAATTTTAATAGCAATACGATTAATGGGACTCGAACTCCAACCACACATTGACCATCATGTCAACACACGAGATTCAAAACTTAACTAATTTAGCATTTCTAAATTACTAATAATTAATTTTTACTGGATAATAAAGGAGGGCACAAAAACTATCAATTACATATCATTTAAAAGAATAAGGATTAAATTTCTAATTTCAGATAAGTACAGGGATTATAGGAAGAATTTAACCTTTTCTCAAAATCCAAATCACCTGTGACTATTTTCCGGCAACATTACAACTATCTAACGTTAAAAAGCCAAATATGAATAAAAAAACTTGAAAATTTCCATAAGTCCCAATACTCTTCTCATATTTAGAATTTAGTCTATGTACTATTATTCTTAATAATTTAGTCTATTTATTTTTCAGATTTCAAATTTCAGATCCAATTGTTAGTGTGTTATTTTTTTTAAATAACGTTGTAATGAACCTGAATTTAACAAAATAATTCTATCCGTGTTAATAATTGGACATGAATTTGGAAATCTAAAAAGTAGAGGAGTTAAATTCTTAAAAATAAAAGCATAATGACTAAATTCCAAATTTGGGAAGAGTAGAAAGACTTATGTCGTATTTTAACCATAAAAAAAATAGAAATCTAAAGCATATGAGAATTTGGGTCATGCTATTAAATCTTCAAATGGAAACCACATTCGGAATGTCAATTTGAGGGGTTATGAGCAGTTTAAGAATTATATTAAAAAAAAAATTGGTTAAACTTTGTTGTTAGTTTCTGTACAATGCGTAAGTTGTAGATTTAGTTTCTCAATAGATTTAACGATTATCATTTGTGTTAAAATCGAAAATTTAAAAAAAAATAAAGAGACTAAGAATGATTAAATTGGAGAACACGAACTAAATCTACAACTTGACCCATAGTACAAGACTAATAACAAAATTTAGCTAAATATATTTAACTGTTATAATTTAAGTCAGGACTGAAAAGTTTAAAATACAAAAAGTACATAGACTAAAATTGACCAAATAGAAGATTAAATGAACTAAAATTGACCAAATTAAAGTACAATAACTAAATCCATAGATTAAGGGACTAATAGTAAAATTAAACCAATAAAATTTGAATAGCTTCGAAGAAAAGAAAAAAAATAGTTTGAAACACGCTAAAAGTAAATATAGAAACAGCTGTACACGGTTTTGCTATTATTAGCAAAAAGGTTAATTCTGCTTTTTACTGTACAGTAATATTGAAGTCAATGTAAGAATAATGAAACATAATACAAACAAAAAAGAAAAAAGGTAAAAAAATGTTGAAATTTCTGTCCTATGGAATCTGTACAAAATCTTATCATTAAAGTTGATTTTATAATTTTGAATTATGAAAAAAATATATAATTATAATAAAACAAAAGGGGTTAATTCACCAAACATCCCCCAAACTAGTACTAAGAGTTTAGGTTGGTCCGTAAACTTCGAAGTGTTCTAATTTAGCCTTTAAAGTATCAGTATTATATCAATTAGGTCATTATGTCAGCTCAATCTTGATTAGTGTTAAATGTTGATTTGGATATGATGTGGAGTGTATTTAAAGTATGTGGATTGATTTGTAAATGTGTATGTACTTGCCTCGTGGATAACTTGGATCTAATGTGCTAAAAAACAATGTCAATAAAATTTAGGAGGATTATTTTTTTTAACTCGTAGATCCATGTTGTTCATGCAATAGGTACACATATGGGCAAAACTAAAAACTTTTTTCTAAGGGACAAAATTAAGTTATCGGAGCTAAAAAGCAATTTTATCACTGTTTTTATAATGATTAAATTGCAATTTTATCATTCTTGGAGGAAAGTACAATTTCACCATATATTAACTTATAACTTTATAAAAGAGTTTAAAAGGAAAATTTTCATTTTAAGGGGATCAGGGCCTCTGCCAACCTCCTCGATATTGCCCTTAGGTAGAGGTGGCAATCGGGTGAGTTTGGGTCGAATTATTTTAGGTTTTGGCTTTTTTGGGGGTTCAAGGGCCAAGACCCTTGCCAACCCCTTTGACTATGCCATTACTAAAACTTTCAAGATTGACAAAGAGAATATTAGAAACCACTTTAGTATATTAATTTTTAAAATTATAACTTTTTTGACATTGAACCATACAAATCATAAAATAAGAAATAACTTTTATACAACGTGATTTTTTCATTTTCTAACAGTTTAGAAAAAGAAAAAAAAAGAGAAAAGTTTGGTTGAAATTATTGTCATGGAAGTGTTGAGGGAGGTGTTTATGGGGTGGGTTCAACTAGAGGTGTTTGTAGATTGGGTTAGGTTTGAGTCTGGTTTAGCACGATATTAATATATTTTATGATTGTTCAAGTTCGACCCGATTTGAAATACGAGCTTTTTTTTGAAAAGATCGTTCATATTTGTAAATGTCTAACCCTATTTTATATCATGCTAGTCCATATTTTTTTCATATTTAAAAAAATATATATTTATATAATTTTTTATTTTAATTTTTATAATATTTACATTACAGTGTTATATATTACTACAGATTTAATTTTTGTATGTGTTATAAATTACATAATATATTGAAAACTTAAAAATGGACCAGATAAGGAATGCTCGAGCCCAAGCCCAACCCATATTTTAAATGGGCCCAGTATTTTTACCCAAGTTCATTTTTCATGCCTAATACTTTTGCCCAAATCTTCTTAAACTTCGAGCAAATATTCAAGTTTGGATAGGTAGCTGAATCCATGAACAAGTTTAGGTTGGATTGGATCAGGTTGTAGCTTGATTTTAAAATATATATGTACGTCTAGGCCCAAGTTTGGATAGGTAGCTGAATCCATGAAGAAGTTTAGGTTGGATTGGATCAGGCTGTAGTTTGATTTTAATATATATATATCAAGGCCTGAGCTCAACCAAATCCAATTTATACATATTTCGTTTTATTGTAAATTTAAATAAAATATTTTTACTATTATTTAATTTAAAATCGAGTCAGATTGAGTTGATCTAAAGACAATTTTTTTTTGCCCAAACTCGAACTAAGCTAAGCAAATGAATGAACCTATGAATAAGTCTAATGTTCAGTATTATGTTTTATTTATAACAATTAGAAACCTACAATTAGCCAATTTTATTTATATTTATTATCTCTTTTTATTTATTTATTATGTTTCTATCCATATATATATGCATTAATTAAACGGACCAATCAAACTGACAAACTAATAATATAATCGATTCAACCATTGGTCAAACCCAAAATTTTCCCTCAACAATAATAATTTTACAATTTTTTAATTTTTTAGTCTTTAAAATTTTAATATCTTGATACTGACCAAGATATTTATTTTATTAAATTTTATTTTATTCAAGTAAAGTTTATTTATATTTATTATTCTCTTTTTCTTTCTTTTATTTATAAGAATTAAAAAAGTTTATTTTGAAATGTGGGTATTATCATTTATTTATAATATATTACAGATTTAAAAAATGGACCGGGCCTAGTAAAGTTAGAACCTTAAATGTTAAGTTCAAGCTTTACCCATATTTTAAACGGGTTTAATAGTTTTATTCAAATCCTTCCAAAATTTAGATAAGTCTTTGGGTCTGAGTAAATAGTCTAGCACTTGAATAGAAGGTCTAATTAAAGATCACTCAATTATTAACGAATTCGTTTTTGTCATCCAATCGTTTAGTGACCAAAAATGGACTACGAGTGAAAAAAATAAATTTTGATAATATTGGTGACTAATTTATAATTTTTAATAGTTAAATGATCAAAATGAAAAATAGTTAATAATTATAAGACCTCTAATTAAATTTACCCAAAGAAACTTATTTTACTCGTGGAAGGAAATCGCTTTTGTTTGTAAATGGTGGAGCATATCCCGCACATACGCGTTTTTCTTTGTCTGATGTAGTGAATGCGACTTAACTAGGTTGTTTGAATTAGATCGAATTAGATCGAAATTTAATTGAGATGTTGATTTGGAGAAAAATATTAAATTTATTGATTTGAATATTAAAATGGACCGGTTGAATTGGATTTTTAACATATATATTTATGAAATTTTAATTATTTGTTTGATCTAACATAATAAACCCATTAAACTGGTTAAAATGTTGAACTAGTGGTTTGATTCAGTCCGGTTTTAAAAATCTTGTTAAATAATTTAAGCTTGGTAAAGCGATCTATGTATAAAATTGAGTTGGATTATGATTCGATTTTAAAAAATTTTACAAGTTTATGCATATTTTTGAACTAACTCAACTGGCTCGTTTCACAATTTAAAATTTAATAAAATATTTTTATATTTAAACCTACGATATTTTTTATTACTTAAACTGAATTGGAATAAAGTGAACTAATTCGAAACATAAAAAATTCTTATCTAAACCGAGTCAAACAAATTACCGAACCATGGACAAGTCTAAAGTCAACGAGTGGTTTTTTAACTTTTTATTATTTAATATAGTAATAATTAATTAATTGAAAACTCGTTGTAACCAAAAAAAAAAAATGAAGGAAAGTTGAACCGGTCCTGATATGAAATTTCAACACTCTAAATTTGCACTAAAGCCAAAGCTGAGGTATTTCTATTATATGAATATTATTAAATTAGCCCTTTAATATTATTTTTTATATTATTAAAATAATTAAATAATACCAAATTTTGATAGAGTTAATATTTACTGTTTAATAAAATTAATATTTTTGACGTTTTTTTTATGATTTTACAAATGAAATTTTTTATTTGGAGTTAAACTGTAAATGAAAAATAATATTTTTTAAACAATAAATGTTAAATTTGTTAAACTTTAGCATTGTTAATTCTTTTTAATTATACAAGGACCAAATCAAATCATTTAATAATAGAAAGATTAATTTGATTTAATCATTGTAATAGAAGGATCTATTAGGTATTATCATTCAATTATATATAATATTTATATACACGTAATTTTAGATCCTTTGCCCAGCGATGCTTGAACTAGACTGGATTGGGATTGGGTTACCGATCCCAAGAATGATATCAGACTGGTTGAACTGTAAATCAATACGAACCAATTGAACCTACTGAAAAACTAGTTGAACTGAATGAATCATATTTTTTTTAATTTTTAATTTTTTTATAAAATTTTAATGTTTTTTGATTGAATTGGTCAGATCAACGAATCAGTGTTATGACTGATTCGACCACCGATTCGGTTCTAAAAATATTGTATATTCTTTTAAATATTAGGAAGGTTAAAAATAGCTATATATATTATAAAAAAAAGGTGCAATTATATAATCAAATGAGATTTGTGTTCGAGCTTAATTTGAAATTTACAATTTAAAATTTAATTGAATTAAAAAAATAATTCAAAATTTTATTTGAGCCGGATCATATTTTATTTTTAAGATTTGAAGTTGATTATAAATACTAGAATTAAGGGAAATATAAATTATAATTGTTAAATCAGTTCGGCTAAGTTGATTATACGTAAATTATTTATCGATTATAATTTTTTATAATCGATTTAATCAATTTTTATTATATATAATTTTTTATTTTAAATGTGTCAATATTGATCTAATTTTGTTTTAAAATCGAAATAAAATGCGTAAAAAATCCTTATTTGACTTTTTTTTAGTAGTGACCAATATTTAAAACCTAAACTCTACTCAATTAAATTTATCCGACTTAATACAACCAATGTAAGTTAATTCGGTTTGGCCAATTAATTTATTAAAATATGATGTTGGTAGATTAAGTCGATTTTTCAAAATTTTTAATTGGAATTAAATTTTTTTTGAATGTTTTAATATAATTGGGTTAGTGGCTAAACCAATCAAACTACATATTCTTGATTCAACCAGTTTGACCTCCGATCTAATAGTAAATAAATAATTAAAAATTTATAAAATAGATTCAACTGCAAGTTTTTTTTTTTGGTTCTATTTTTGTTTTTTATCTGTTCCGAGTAATTTGCTTACATACCTATTCAAATCAATATACCGACTGGTTCAATCTGGTTCAAATAGCAATGATTTTGTTGAAAAGTGGATATTAACATACTCTAATTAAGCTTTTCCAAATAACTCGGGTTATTCGATCTCAATAACTTTCAAGAAAGGAAGAAAAAAGTCTATTTCATAACGGAAACTACTCAACAATAGAGGTGTTCATGGGCCGGGCCGGGCCCAGAAAAAAATTTCGGCCCGGGCTCGGCCCGGCCCGAAATATGGGCATAAAATTTTGGCCAGGCCCGGCCCGAGAAAAAATTCATAAGCCCGGGCCCGGCCCGGCCCGTTTTTTAAATAAATACTAAAAAATTATTTTAAAAATTAAAAAAAGTATTTTAAAATTAAAAAAAATTAAAAAAAGTATTTTAAAAAAATGTTAAAATTAAAAAATTTTTTAAAAAGTATTTTAAAATTAAAAAAATAAAAAAATATTTATTATTCGGTCCGGGCCGGGCTGGGCCGGGCTCAGGCCAAAAAAGTGGTGCCCGAGGCCCGGCCCGTTTTTAATCGGGCCTTATTTTTTTGCCCAAGCCCATATTTCGAGCCTATATTTTTACCCAAACCCTCCCATATTTCGGGTGGTCCGTCATGAACACCTCTACTCAACAATAATCAAATTGAATTTTAAAGAAAATTAAACTCGAATATAAAATATCAGTCGTCAACCGCATGCTGGCCGGCTATCCCTGCTCATGCTCCACGACTGCAAGGAAAGTTTTCAACGTTGAACCCACGGCCCCAATGTACACGTTAAAACACAGTAAAAAAAAGGACTTTGACGACTTTTGCTGTCTCTGACATTTTCCTAGTATCTTCCATTTCCACATTTGTATATATAAAGCTCCAATCACCATCTTCTATTAATGTTAATTGAAATTGTCAATGGTCTTAAATTCCACTCTCTTTTTTCTTTTTTGAACTTTCTCGGCAACCAAACAGCTTCAAGAGGTGTTGACGACAAGCTCTGATTAGCACCTTTTTCTTTTCTTTTTCTTATTTAGTTAGATTCAGTGTCACAACTGAAGTAAAAAGACCCTTTTTTCTATTTTTGGGTTCGAAATTTACGGGGTCTGCTACATATGCCAAGCTTAGAGACAAGAATTTGATTTCTTACAAGCTTGTTTTGAATGTCTACCATGGACTTCAATATCGGGATTGAAGATGTTGGTGTCGCGATATTACAAGAGCTTTGGAACAGGGTAACACTTCAAGCGGTAGAGCTGGCTAAAGAAACAAGAGATGTCGTGATCGAGAAGGATAGTTTTCGAGAGTTTTCGAGGAGTATAACGGAGCTGGATGTGCTTTTGAAGGCGTTGAATGTTCGAACAATTGAGGCTGCGATGGGTACGGAGTCTACGAAAGTGGCGTTGGAGAAGTTGAATGATAAACTACGGAGAGCTCGTCAGATCATTAAGAATTATAAGGCCGGAAGTCGTCTTCGGTTCTTGCTTCACTCACATTCGGTGCTCACGGAGATGTCGGGTTTGGCCAAAGATATTGCTACTACTATTTCGTCATTTCAGTTGAGTAATCTCGATATGGCACTGAACTTGAAGAGTATGAACGATGAGGTTATCGAGAAACTGAACTCAATGGAGTTTAGTGTGGCGGCAGCGACCGAAAAGATTGCTTTGGAGATAGAGAATTCAGTGTCCCAAAGTAGTAGAAACCGAGAGAATGCTGTAAACCTTCTGGAGAAGATCGCGGAAGCTGTTGGTGCCGATGCGAATGCGTCGTTGGTACAAACAGAATTGGCATTTTTGAAACAGGAAAAAGAAGAGATGGAAGTTCAAAAGAAACAAGCCGAGGCACTTCAGCTGTCGCAGTTGATGCAGTTGTTGCATAGCACCGAAATTGTTCCGAGTCCACGAAATGAGGAGGCCTCAACATATCATAAGCAATACCCTATTGGTTCCTTCATATGCCCCTTGTGCAAGGAGATTATGGTTGACCCAGTTGCAGTTTTTTGTGGCCATAGCTTCGAAAGGAACGCGATACAGGAATACTTCGAGAGTGGAAACAAAAATTGCCCGACTTGCAAAGAAGAGCTTCGAAGTTTGGAGTTAACTCCAAATGTTAACCTCCGGAGCTCGATCGAAGAGTGGAAGAAAAATGATATGGACTTGAGATTCCAAGCAGCAGTTTCCGGAATCAATTCCGATGACCATATTAGGAAAAACCAAGCCTTGGACGATATGCAGGTTCTGGTGGAAATCTCTCAATATGCAGTGAGAGCTGCAGAGGAGGGGCTTATCCCGAAGTTCGTCGAGTCATTAAAAGACACCACACTCAACACCATGGCAGCAGTGAAATGCCTTTATTGCTTAGCTACATATTGTGATGACCGTAAGGTAGGGAATGATTATGTTTTTACTTCGACATGTTGTGTTATCCGTGAAATGTCTGAAGAGTTCCTTTTTCGGAATTGCAGCGAGAAATCATTGAAGCGGGAGCTGTTCGCCGAATTGTGAAGCGGATCTATAACGGTGAAACGGAACCGAACACGATTGCCATCTTGTTGGAACTGTCTAAAACCGAAGCTTTCGTAGAGAAAATAGGGAATACCAAAGATTGTATTCCCCTCCTGGTTTATTTGGTCGGTAACTCCAACCCAGAAATCGCCTTGAAAGCTCAAGACGTATTGCGGAATCTTTCATCCAACACACACTTTGTTGTGAAGATGGCCGAATCCGGGTTCTTTCAGTCATTTGTTGCTCGATTCAACCAAGGTGAAAACAATGAATCTAACGTAGACAAAAGTTGGGAAAATTACCATGGAAGCCCTAATAGTAGGAGTTAGATTGTATTTGCCTTCCCTACTTAAAAAAATAGGCAAAGTAGTCCCTTTACGTTAGATGAATGAGAAAATTAGTCTTTTCTGTTAAAAAATTCATTTATTTGCATGGTTAAAAATTGATTCCTGTACGTTAGCATGAGGTACATGTGGCATGCCATGTACAGGGACCAATTTGCTCTTTGATCTAATTATAAGGACTAATTTGACCATTTTTTGGGTAGATGGGGCAAAATGCAGTTTAACTCCTAATACAAAGTCGTCCATAGCACTTCCACTGACAAAAGTTATAGTATGGTATATTTATCAAACAAACTTATTCATTTGAAAGCCATATTCTTGCAGCGGTCGGACACCAAGAGACTCGAGCATTGATGGCGTCGGCATTGATAGAGATGCAACTCAAAGAAAACAGCATAAATGACTTGAAAGACAAACAATTTGTTCACAATCTAGTTCACATGCTAGCCGCTAACGCCCCGGCATGTAAATCTGCTTGCATCAAATGTGTCAAGAAGCTGATACAATATCCAAAGATGGTAAAGCGGTTCCTATCGGACCCAGCAACTATACCGCTCATGCTTAATGTCATCTCGTTCAGGTCGGATCCTATCCTTAAACAAGAAGCTGCCGAGATTCTAGCTCTGCTGGTACAAGCTTGTAAGCAACCGCAATTTCAGATATATCAGGGGCTGCAGGAGCTGCAATCCGAGCATAGCGTCGGTCTCTTTTTGCAGCTCGTAGAAAAATCTGAGCGTGAATTCAAGATTCAGTTCTTACACCTGCTGATTGAGCTTAGCAATAAGTCAAAGACGGCTCAAAATCTTATTCGAGATAATGTGGATGCTGTCACTCACCTTTTCTCTTGCCTCGATAGCAACCAACCTTTAGTTCGAAGATGGACGATGAAGCTAATATATTGTGTGTCAGAAGGTGACGGGGTTCCACTCCCACCATCTCCGGGAAAAGAAACTGCCATCAACAACTTAGCATCGATCCTCATTTGCTCACCAGATTTCGAAGAGAGGTCCATTGCTGCAGGGATTATTAGCCAACTTCCGAAAGATGATATAGATGTTGATGAAATACTCTGTAAGACAGAAACATTGAAAGCCATTCATGAAGTGATTTGCAGTTCGGATGAAGAATTCGGTGGGATCGGAGCACATAATAATCAGGACAAGTCTCTACTTGAAAATGCTCTAGCAGCACTATTACGCTTCACGGGATCCTCAAAGCCTGAACTTCAGAATCAAGTGGGAAAGCTTGAATTATATCCAGCTTTAGTTCGAGTACTTTCTACAGGCAGCTCATTGGCCAAGCAGCGAACAGCCACTGCTCTCGAACACCTATCCCGGTCCACCAGCTCGTTGGTCTCCGAAGCAAGCATCAGAGTAAGACATGAGGACTCGAGGTCACTGTTTAACACAATAAATCTCTTCCCTAATATGTCTTGGTGCTGCTCGGCTTCAGCAGAAAACAAAATTTCATGCCCCGTCCATGGCATTGCGTGTTCGCAGAGACATACATTCTGCCTTGTCAAGGCCGATGCCGTAAAGCCCCTACTGCAAACGTTAAGCGACACAAACTCGGGTGTCGCAGAGGCTTCCTTAAAGGCACTCGAAACATTGCTAGAAGATCACAGTACCTTGTCACATGCAACTGCTGCCATCGTGGAGAGTCAAGGTGTCGAGGCAATTCTGCAGGTCTTAGAGAAGGGAACCTTATCTGCCAAAACAATAGCATTGGACTTATTCCACAAGATCGTAAACCACTCGCGAATTAGCGGACCGTCATTCCAAAGGTCCGAGGGAATCCTCATCCAACTGCTTCACGAGGATGCAATTCGGAAGAAAGTAGCTCTAGTGCTTAAGCAAATGAAAGTTCTCCCTGAACAATCCTCGTATTTCTGAATCATTTTGTTTAGTGTAAATAAACAGAGCATGATAAACAACATGATTTTGAATGTAGCCTGTTTATCCGGAACTTGTACAGGGTCGCACTTGATTCTTACCTGAACACAACTTGAAACTAAAGCATATTCATTTTTCAGCTAGATAATGTATATCATTTGAAGAGTCACTGAATTATATAGAAAGCATGAATGACATTGTTGTGCATGTGTGTGTGTGTGTATATTATGAGCAAAAGTGACGTTGTTAAGTATTCAGCAAGTTGCATAGGCTTCTGTTATACCCTTACCTTGCAATCCACCTTGGGTCCTTGTGACCATTACCCCGCGAGCTGAAGTGCGAGCCCATGGTCTTGCAGACCCAAGATTTCGCAGCCCTGTACCAACAGGAGAGTAACTGCCATTCACACGTCACACGTATCCGTTCTCAAGACAGTTCGTACCTACAACAAAAATGCATCAGTAGGTCAGCAAAATTCCAAGAATTCGAAACCAATACGTGGCAACACATGGAACCTTTGGAATGATCAGGGACAACCCCTTAAAAGCTCACGGGCATCAAGATAAAAGGCCAAGACACTTGCTCTCCTCGAACACTCAACTCTCGGCCCCCAACTCCCTCGAACCCCCTTTATTCTCCAATCCTCTTTGGCTACCCATATTCCGATCACCCTAATCTCTCTACGGTTCTCCACCCTCCTAATGAACCATCACGAACCACCATAATTTCCTCCCAGGGGCGAAGGGAGGGGGCAGGCAGGAGTCCTGACCCCAAAATGGAAAATTCCAGCTTTAGTCCCCAGAACTTACAAAATCTTAAGTTAATATATGGTAAAATTATAGTTTGACCCCTAAAATGTTAAAATTCTGATTTAAGATGTGAAATTGTATTTTCAGTCTCATAAAAATATATAACTTAATCTCGACCCTAATTGCTCCTTGTATCAACAGTTTCGAATCACATTCCAATTCCATGAAACAATTCAATGGAAACCACAATTTAAGTTTTACACAAAATACAATTCATTTTAAGCATCGAATGCTCAAACTGCTATAAACAACAAAACAAAATCCAATCGATGTCGGAAAAACAAACTAATTCAAGGGGAAAGCAACATTTGAGGTTACAGAAGTTCATTAATGCATCAAATACTTAATTAGCCATGATCGTTTTCAGAAAAATGCTGGTGCAAGTGAAAAAACACCCATGCTGTTCTTACGAAACCCAAGCTGTATCAGTATTGTGTTTCTTTAGAGAAAATTGTTCAAGAATGGTGAAGTGAACTCTGGTTTAGTATTACAGTTGTTGATAAAACTGTAATGGCGACGGCAAGTTTTTAGCAACTTAAAAGGTTCTAAGAGAAGGGAAGTGGTTAAACTACTGGGCCTGCAAGCTGAGAAGGCCATAGGGATTGGGTTGCAAAACAAAAAGGGCTTTACATAGGCCTGATTTTATTGAAACAAAATTAATGTCATAATATTCTGTATCTAAATTTGGTTTTAATGCTCAATTTAGTACTTGAATTAGTTTTAATGTTCAAATTAGTACTTTTTTTCTAATTGATACTTAGTTTTTTTGTCTCAATTAAGTACTTAAGTTTAGATTTAATATTCAATTTGGTACCTGAGCTCTTTTTTTCTTGTCCCGATTAAGTACTTGTGTATTTTTTTACTAGAATATACATGCTAGATATTCACTAGGTCACATGATTCCATTTGGTCTAAGGCTTCATTTGGATGGATGGTGTGTTTGCTTCCAACGAGGTTGAAAATAATAGTGGCAGTGAAATTAGATTAGTTACTATAACAGTGAGATTTAATATTGTAGCAGTGAGATTAAAAACAATGGTGGGGGTGTGTGTTTTCAAATGCTGTAATAGTGATAATGTGATAATAGAAAATGACTATTAAGAATAGAAAATGACCATTAGATATTTTACAATCAACAGGTATCGAGTGTAATGATAAAACATATTACGTTCTTTTGAGATAATTATTGAGAGAGGAAATTAGATTTGTCCATGGGTCGGGCCACCTGGCCTTAAGGCTCGCCCGAAAAGTGAGAGTGTTTGGGTAAAAATATAGGCCCGAAAAATAGGTTTGGGCAAAAAATAAGATTGTTTAGAAAATAGGTCGAGCCTTGGGTAAGAATTTTTTGGCCCGAGCTCTGCTCGATCCAAATTTACACAAAAAATAATTTGTTAACTGTTTTTTTTTACTGTTTTGTTGTTGTTTTCTTTCTATTTTGCTACCATTTTACTATTATGTTGTTATTGTTTAAATATTATATAACTCTTGTTTTATTGTTAATATTTTTCTACTTTAGAGACATTTGCTTGTTAAATTGCACCTATCTTAGTGTTATTTAAGTATAAAGATTTTTAAAAATTTGTTTTCAATTTGTTAGGAAGCATTTATTTTGATGCTTTTAGTATTTTTGATGTATTATATATTTTTAAAATATATAAATAACATAAAAATTTTAATATGGCCAGACTAAGCCCAGGTTTTAGCATTTTTACCTGAGCCGGGCTTAGACAAAATTTTAAGCCTATTTTCGGACTGAGGTTGGATTAAAATTTTGATTGGACTCAGCTCAAATCCAGCCTATGATAGAAGTAATCATAAACCTCAAAATTATCGTTAGATAAACAGAAATGATACCTTATAGGCAATTTAAATTTTTTTAAAAATTCTAGTTAGAACATAAATAATTAAATATACATTGTTTTAAAAATGGAAACACAAATAAATCTAAAAAAAAGCATAAAAACAAAAAGGTTGGTTCAAATGGAAACACAAATAATTAAAAAAAACAAAAACAAAAAACAAAAAATTTGATTAAAATGGAAACACAAATAATTAAAAAACAAAAAGATTGATAAAATTTATGAGCCCATAGCTCAAGCCGGCACCCCAATGTATATCCCTCTTTCTATATGATATATTATCATTACCTTAAAAAAAAATTATAAAATAAAGTTTAAAAAATTGCTACATTATAATGATTTGTTATAACATATTTGATACCGTAAATGGTTGACTTTGGATTCATGACGGTTGGCTTGGTTGTTGTTTTTTCTCCTTTGATTTTTTGGATGAAAGTCGATCAATCCAGTGAAAATTTTTTCGATTTAGTTAAGCTATTATTTTAACTTAATTTAAATTTTTAATATATATTTTAAATAATTTTAAATCAAATTTAATTTTGGAATTCAGATAAATTTTTAAAATTTTGAGAAAAATATTTTGATTTTTTTGTAATTTTTTAGAGGGGCTAATTTGTATATTTTCAAAACTGTTAGGGATTCAAGGGATATTTACATGAATTTATTATTCGAGTTATAAAATTCGACTCAACTCGAATTTGAAAAATTAAACTACTTATTCAAGTTAGTTTGAAAGAATTAAATAGCTTGATTCGATTAATTCGAAAAAATCAAATTTTTTGAATTGCCCCTAGAATTGAATACATCGACATTGAAATTAATTATTATTTTTTTTGGTGAGGAAAAGATAACACTAAATTAATTACAAAATGACATTTGAGCAAAAGAATCACCCGTAGACTTGTCCATATCAATAAATGTGCGAGCTATTATGGGAGGGATGTTAAGAATTTGCAAATTGTCTTTCTCGATCAAGGTTTGCTTAGCTAAGTAATCTGTAACTTGATTTTGTTCTCTCGGGATATACCGCAGAAACCACTGATTTTCCTGAAATAAAATATTATGAATTCGCCTAATCAAAGCGTAATTTGAAGCAGTGGAAGAGTTTCCAAGTATGGTTTTAACAACTTCCAAGCTATCAGAATGAGTGATAACTTGATCATAGCCACTTCATTGAACAAGTTTGAGACCGTAAAAAATGCCCCAGAGTTCCACATCAAAGACCGAACATTTACCAAGGAATCGATGATATCCAACAATCCAATTTCCCTCCTTATCGCGAACAATGCCCCCGGCTGCAGCAAATCCAGAATCTAGTTGTACTACTCGATCTGTATTAAGATAGACTCGTTCCTCAGTGGTATGTGCTTCGACAGAATGTTCAAGGCATTCGGTAAGAACTTCTTGAGGTGAAGAGAAAAATAGATCGCCCAACTATAGGATCCTTGAACTATCTCTTTTGAGCTCCAAGGTTTTTCGTGAAAAATGTAGAAATTTTGATTTTTCCATACGCCCCAAATAAGCAGTCCAAAAAAAAAAAGGCCCAACTAGCTCCCCCATCGTGAATCAACCTATTATCCTGCATATAAAGAAGAAACTAATCTTGTGAATTAATAGAAAGAAAATTTGAAAGGTATTTACATGGGTTAACCTGAGCCCAAACATTCTTAGCAATAGGACAATCTCGTAGAATATGTAAGATATCTTTTGAGTGAAACCCACAAATGGGACAAAAGAAACCATCCGAAAGACCCATCTTAACTCTTTCCACATTACTAAGAGTTTTCCCCTGTAAAGCAGTCCAAATAAAGACACGAACCTATTGACGGCCAGAAAACTTTCAAACATTTTTCTATTTCTCATCTTTCGGATTCCAATCTCCTTCCTTAAGAGCCTTATAAGCAGTTTTAACAGAAAAAAGCATCAGACGAAGTGCGACTCCAAGATATTCTATCGGGACCTTCAGAAGGGTGGGGAGGAGGGATACCCTTAATAGCCTGGATCACATCTTCCGGTAACCAAACCCGGAATTGATCAAAGTGCCACAGTCCTTCCTCAATAGTCATTTCACGCAGAAAGCAGTTAGAGTCAAGATTAACATTAGAAGGAATGTGTCTAACCAGAGGCCCAATAGTGGGAATCCAATTGTCCTTCCAGCACCAAATTTTATGACCATCTCCTACAGACCAAAGTAAATTTTCACGAAGTAACTCCCAAATTTTGGAGAGAGATTTCCAGAGAAATGAGCTCCTATCCCTAGCAATGCAAATCGGTAACTTATCCTTTATTTGGTACTTCGATCTAAGCACACGAACCTAAAAGGCTTTCTTATCAGACACCATATTAAACCCCAACTTTAGTAAAAATCATATATTCTAATCCTGAAGTTTCCTCAGTCCAAGTCCGATACACACTTTTGGTTGATAAATGGATTCCCAACCCACCAGAGACATATTCTTTTTCCTCTCGAAAGACCCCTAAATAAACTGTTTGACCAAACTTTCAATCTCATCTCAAATTTTTCTAGGAATCATCATAGACTGCATGAAGTAACTAGGAATAGATAAAAGGACTAACTGGGCTAAATTGATACAACCAGTGATAGAGAGATTTTTGGCTTCCCAGCTTTGCAACTTTCCACGCACTTTTTCCACCACGAACTGAAGAGTGCTACTCGTGACCCTCTGGTGAAAAAGAGGAATTCCAAGATAGTGACCAAGATTATAAACTCGTTGAAAACCAAACATAGTGCTGATCGTATCTATTATAAATTCATCCACACCTTTAGAAAAGAAAATATTGGTCTTCCTAGCATTAATTCTATGTCTAGATAACTCACAAAATCTATCCAGAATATTTTTTAAAACTCTACCATGCTTCGAATCTACTTTACTAAAGATAACCAAATCATCAGCAAAAAACAAATACGAGATAGCTGGCCCATGTCTAGAATGACGAATAGGACTTCACTTTCTTTCTGAAATAGTAGACTGAATCGAATGACCAAGCCACTCCATGCACAACACAAAAAGGTAGGGAGAAAGAGGACAGCCTTAACAAATACCTCTTATAGGTCTGAATTTAGATAACAGAACTCCATTCTACATAACCTGCATAGTAGAATTAGAGATAGAGGACATTATAAGATTTCTGAGATAATCAAGGATACCTGCAACTCGGAGAGAAGCATCAATGAAGTCCCATCTAACTTTATCATAGGCTTTCTTCAAGTTAATTTTAACCGCCATCGGTTTTTGTTTTTTTCTAGCTTCTCATGGTATGAATTACCTCTTGTGCTAAGATAATGTTCTCGTTGATATTCCTTCCTGCAATAAAGCTAGCCTGTTCCTATACAATAATTTTAGGGAAGATAGGCTTAAAACGGTTAGCAATTACCTTCATCATCAACTTGTAGAGGACGGAGCAAAGGCTTATTGGACGGAATTGACCCAAAACTTCAAGATTCTGAACCTTAGGAATAATAATGATCAAGGTGTTATTCAGGTCAGGCTCAATAGAATTACCACTGAAGACATTCCTGACCCAATCACAAACAGCTTCCCCAATAGTGTCCCACTACTTTTGGAAGAAGAGGGCATGAAAACCATCACTACCCAGAGCTTTAAAAGGTGTCATATCAAAAAGAGCCTCATTAATCTCCACATTCGACACCGATTTCCCCAAAAACTAATATCAACCGGATCGAGTTGAGAAAAATCGCTAGGAGGTAAAATACCCAGGGGCTGAGGAATCTCTCTATACAATCTTTAGAAGAATGCGTTCGCCTCACCTTCAATGGCCCCAGGGTCGTAGATCCAATTACCATCAAAATTACGAATGGCAATAATATGATTACTTTTCCTCATTTGCAAAGTACGGGTATGGAAAAACTTGGTGTTTCGGTCACCCAACTTCAACCAGTCACACTTCACTTTTTGCTTCCAAAGAAGTTCTTCGTGATGAAGCACACTCTCAAGTTCTTGGTGAAGCGACAAATCTATCTGATTTAACCTGTATGAGCCAAAGTAATCCATTTTCCTTTGGATGTTGGCAATTCATTTGATAAGTTCTCTCTTACAAGTGCTAATATTACCATAAACATGTTTATTCCACTCGTTAAGTTTATGAGTGAGCTTACCAAGAGAATCAGACATATTACTAGAGAAATCCCAATTATTATTCAAAAAAACCATCAAAATCCGGATGTTCAACCCAACCGGCCAAAAATCTAAATGGTCTCCCTCGGGGAAGAGAAATACTCGAGTTCTTAACCAAAAAGAGAGGGCGATGATCATACTTAATCTTTAGAAGGTGAGAAACCATGTTGTTGGAAAAATTACGGATCCAAGCTTCGAAATTAATTATTTTAAGTTGAATAATGGAGATTCATACAAAACCCAAAAGCTGCTATATTTTTTTTAACCAAAAAGTCCTCGTATCTTAATTGTTGTCGCCACCAATTATATCATATTAATTGTAATTTTGTAAATGTTAAAATATGTGATAAGTAAATGTAGTTTTCGCAAATTTGAAATTTAGTTATTTTATTTTTCAATTTTCAAAATTTAGATCCAAGTACAATTGTTAATGTTATTAAAATTATTTTGTTAAATTCAGATTCATTACAAGGTCGTTTTTTAAGTTACATAGATGCCGAGTGAGTAGTTTTTTATAACAAAATGTCAAATTAACAAATTTAACAAAAAAAATTAACTGTATTAACAATTGGATATGAATTTTGAAATATGAAAAATAGAGATATTGATTTTCTAAAAATAAAACTATAGGGACTAAAATATAAATTTATGAAGAGGACAAGAACTTATAGTAAAATTTAACCTTTTCTAAATATCATTTAAAGTCAACTCTTATAAAAATAGCAAAAAGTCAACTCTTATCATAAGCGACAACGTTTGTATAAAGATTATTATAAACCGATGTAAAAGAACGTTCGTTACGGCCTATGGGCATTAAAAAAAAAGGGTTTAAATCTGTTTCAAGTCCCTGTATTTTTTTATATATTTAATTCTTTTTACTTTCATTTTCCTGTAATTTATGTATGGCTTAAAATACAAGATTATTAATCAATAAACTAAGTTTATCTCTTTTACTTCTCAAATAAAAAGAAAATAAAGAGGAAATTAAAGAAAAGAAGAAGAAGAAAATTAAATTGCTCAAAAAAACAAAGTACATGGACAAGATGTGCAAATTGACCTAAAATTTTATTTAAGAATGATGATTTGACGTGTTATCTCACCTTGTCATCACTCACAATTAATGACTTAATAATTAAAATATTATAAATCGATAATGTCAATTATTATTTTATAACAAATTAAAATTTGATAATCAAAAAATAATTTAAACCAATGACTATTTCTGAAATTTACCCAAATTTCTTTTGTTGAAATCAAATCGAAATCTTCTTCTTCTTCTTCTTCTATTTATTATCTCTGCAAATTCCAATAAAAGAAACAAAGAGAAAAAAACAAAACCTAAATTTCAGTCGATCGAGCTTTCCAAAGAATCCAATTACCATATTTGTTGTCCCAAAGTCCTTGTACCTTAATTGTCCTCCCATCAATAATATATTTATAAATTCTATTAATTTATTTCTAATTTTAAAAAAATCAATAAATTAATCATCGATTTTATAAATTATATCATTTTAATCTTAATTCTTTTTAAAAATAAATAAAAGATTTTTTTACAAAAAAAACATACAAAAGTATAAAATAAATTATAAACAAATACTATTTTTCTTTTTTTCTAACATTACTTTTTTTTAAAATATTATTTTATAAATAAAAATATTTTTTTAAACCTCAAAAACAAAAGGTAAACCAAGTTTTGTTTTATAAACGAGAATTTATTTATTATATGTTTGGCCTTGTTCATTAGTCCTCCTCGAATTTATGAGTGTTGGCCACCACCTTTGACCATAACCACTGGCATCAATAATCCTTACTCTGACTCCTTCAATTTCGACATCCTCCGTCGTCGTGCCATTCAACTAAGAATGACCTTCCACCTACCGGGTCTTCAAGACTTCATCCTCACTTGTATATCTCCAATTGTGCCCGCCCTTAGGTTGTAGTATTGACCCAACTTGAACACGTTGATCTTAATTGTTGAAAAAAAAGAAAGAAAAGCTGAATATGCTTAAATCTTCTTCAAGGTTTTTCCCCTTAAATTGTTATATTTATAAGATTATTATTTTATTAAATAATTTTTATGTTAAAAAAAGAGTTTTCATTTATTTATGAATATTTTTTATAATTTGACCTAAAATTTTTGTATGAAATAAAGATGTAACGTGCCACATCATCTTGTTGTTATATCATTAAGGACGGTTAACGGTTCACTGACTAAAATGTTACAAAGCGATAATGTTAATGACCATTTTGTAACAAATTAAAAATTGATGACCAAAGCGTAATTTAAACCATACATAAGTGACTATTTCTGAAAATTACCCAAACAAAAATTTCTATAAATATGTATATATGGCGCGTAATTTGAAAACATCGTACAAATCAAATAAAATTTTCTTCTTCTTCAATTTTCTCTGCAAATTCCAATAGAAAAGAGAAAAACAAAACCCAGATTCCACAATGGAACGAGCTTTCCAACGAACCCAAGTTCTCACCAATCATCTCCTCCAATCCTCCTCACCATTGCCGTCCCAAACCCTTTCTTCGAATGCTTGTTTAAGCTACTCACCGCCTGAACTTTCCGAGAACTGTGCGTTCGACGTTAAAGAAATGAGGAAGCTGATAGATGGCCACAACTTGGAGGAACGGGATTGGTTGTTCGGGTTGATGAAGCAAAGTGAGCTGTTCAACCCGAAGGTAAGGGGAGGGAAGGTGTTCGTTTCGCCGGACTATAACCAGTCGATGGAGCAACAGCGGGAGATGACGTTGAAACGAATCAAGTATTTGCAAGAGAGAGGAGTTTTTAAAGGATGGTTAACGGAGAAAGGGGAAGAGATTGAGATGAGGAAATTCGCTGGTTTTGAGGTTTTCAGTATTTATGATCATTCCCTCTTCACTAAGCTTGGAGTTCACTTCCCCATGTGGTGCGTTTTTAAAAAAATTAATTTAAAAGTACCTCAATTTTATGTTATTGTTCGATTTACTTTC
This sequence comes from Gossypium hirsutum, assembly GCF_007990345.1. NCBI lineage: Eukaryota > Viridiplantae > Streptophyta > Magnoliopsida > Malvales > Malvaceae > Gossypium > Gossypium hirsutum. The sequence continues at coordinate 1,564,732 of NC_053437.1, read as the reverse complement.
TTCAAACTGTAGAATCTAATATATTTTGATGATTCTTGTATGGGTTTCGATGGAAATTGAGGTAGGCATAGTGATGATAGGGCGGATGCTAATTCGGATATTTTAATTATTTTTCGCAGCATATTCCGAGGGGAAGTATATATATTAACTCTTGTATATTCAATGTTTGGATTCATTTTAGATAAGGGGATTCGAATATTAGAATCTATTATTCAAAATTGCTTCACTATTACAAGTAATCTCATTTAATTTAGATTTAAATTCGGGTTTTAAAGTAGTTTATGTGTATTTCGACATATCCAGTCTGTTATCATCCTAAGAACTACATGTAAACAAATGTAATTAAGTAGAGTTAATGGCTTCATTTGATTGCCTTATAAATATGCAGGGGAGGTGCCATCCAATTTTGCGGTACAAAACACCATCATGACAAGTGGCTGAGGGACACCGAGAATTATTCGATCAAGGGTTGCTTTGCAATGACAGAGTTGGGGCATGGAAGTAATGTATGTGCTTTGCTAACTGGATCAGAGTCTTTTTCTATGATTTTCTATTTAGTCATCTACTTTCTTTTTCCTGATTTATTCTGGCATTACTGTTTTCAGATTCGCAGTCTTGAAACAGTAACAACATATGATTCGAATACAGGGGAGTTTGTCATTAATACGCCTTGTGAATCAGCTCAGAAGTTTTGGATTGGTGGGGCAGCCAAGGTACGCTTGTCTTAGGATCAGGGCCATTTTTCCCTGGATTGTTTTGTATTTTTATGAACCAGTTTTGAATATATGCTGAAATGCTATACTTCTGCTTCTTTGCTGTTGCTTTGCCTCTTTTAGCATGCGACGCATACAGTTGTGTTTTCACAGCTACATATTAATGGAATCAATCAAGGGGTTCATGCATTTATAGTCCAAATCAGGGATGTTGATGGTAACATATGTCCAAACATTCGTATTGCTGACTGTGGTCACAAAGTTGGTTTAAATGGTGTTGATAATGGTCGAATCTGGTAATTCAAAATGTACTTTTCACCCCGACTTCAATATTTTTAGTTTTAGTCCAAAAGGTTTACATTCATGATTTCAGGTTTGACAATGTTCGAGTGCCCAGAGAGAACTTGTTAAATTCGGTTGCTGATGTTTCCCCTGATGGAAAATATCTAAGTTCGATAAAAAACCCAGATCAGGTATATTCCTATTTGAGATGATTGATATCTGCTTCTAAAGTTGTGTGCTGTACAACAACAGGGTGCTTGTTTTGCTGGTAATAATATTTTGGTGGCTGTTACTGTCTGTTGCTTTAATTCAGAGATTTGCTGCATTCATGGCCCCTATGACAGTAGGTCGTGTTAATATTGCTATTGGTGCGGTTTACCAATCAAAGGTATCTTCAGTATTTTTTATCAGTTTTAAGCTTCTTATTACTTTTTATTGGCAAACGAGCATTGCATATTTTTGTATGTTGGGATGTGGGGTGGCATGCCACTAATACCAAGCGGAAAGTTCATTGATATCATGTCATTGCTCTCCCTTTTAGGTTGCTTTAGCAATTACCATTAGGTATGCACTAACAAGGCGGGCTTTTCTCTCAAACCAAACGAGCCTGAGGTCTTATTGCTCGATTACCCAAGTCATCAACGCCGACTCTTCCCTCTTGTTGCAAAGACGTAAGTATATCTATGTGGTTATCTTATGATGCTATAGGTGCTGACTTTGTTTGTGCTTGAATAACTTCTTTTTGGCATATTAAACAAATAAACATCACAAGAATATATCTTGGATTGAAAATCCTTGTGTTTGGAATGTCAACTAACTCAATTATAAGATCTTAGCCTTTACTTAGTTGCTAATTTTTTCAAAATTGTGGCTAGTGACATGTTTATGTGGCTATAAAGTTGATAAACTCATGTATTGGAACGAGTAATAATTTAGTTGGGGCAGCTAGTTCTGATCATTGCTCCTTCATTTATTTGCTTTTTTATGCTGCAGTTATGCTATGAGTTTTGCAGCAAACTACTTGAAAGTGCTGTATGCAAAGAGGACACCTCAGTCAAACAAGGCCATTCATATAGTTTCAAGTTCATTCAAAGCTACTTTTACTTGGAATAACATGCAAATACTTCAGGTGAGCAACAAAGAATCCTGAATTAAGTTGAATATTTTAACTGTAAGTGTCATTACAGAGATTCAATCGTTGAACGGTTCAGGAATGTCGCGAAGCTTGCGGCGGACAAGGGTTAAGGACCGAGAATCGTGTTGGTCATCTGAAAGGTGAATATGATGTGCAATCCACTTTTGAGGGTGATAATTTTCTTCTGATGCAGCTGGTAAATTTATTTACTGTTTCCTGACTTTTCTTTTTGACACGGTCGACTAGTTACAGCTTACAATTAAAATTAATTGCCCTAGAACATGTCCTCAAAATTGAAAGCAAAGCATCCAGATGCAAAACTGAGAAATGAGTCATGTGTGTGTGTTTTCAGGTTTTCATTGAATTTAGTTAAACAAAAATCAAGATGGTTGACCTATAATTTATGTAGGTCAATCTTAATCATCTTCCACAACAATTCACTATATTTATTACAACTATCCACTAGGATCAAGCTTACTGGTTTATTGCTTACTTTGGTGGTATATCTAGAAGTATTAGAACAGTAATACACTCTATTTATTACAACTATGTTTAAAACAGGTCAGCAAGGCTCTTTTTGCTGAATACATGGCAGCTCAGAAAAGAAACAAGGTTTTCAAAGGGCTGGGCTTAGAACACATGAATAAACCCTGCCCTGTCATTCCATCACAGCTTACTAGCACTACCCTCCGATGCAGTCAATTCCAGGTAATATAAGAGTATCATCAGTTGTTCTGTTTCTTAATGTACCATATTAAAATCCTCAATGCCTCTAAACACTGCTATGTCAGATGGATGCCTTGTGCTTAAGGGAGAGAGATCTTTTGAATCGTTTTGTTGCGAATGTCTTGAAATGTAAAGCCAAGGGAGAAAATACAGAGCAGGCCTTTAATTTGGTGAGGAAGCACTTCTTTTATCTAAATTGCTATCATTTTCTTGACCTTTTAATCTAATTGTCACATCACTTTTGTACACTAGTGTTATGAGCTAGCAAAAGATTTGGGCAGGGCTTTCTCGGAACGAGCAATATTTCAAACGTTTGTTGAAGCAGAATCAACTCTACCTGCTGGTTCATTGAAGGTGAATGTTATTAAATGTTTCTCATACAAGCATATGACAGTAACGTAGACTTGGTATTCAGCATAATTTATAATCTGAATGACTTGGCCAGCCATTTCAAAGCCGAACCTGACCTTACAAAATTGAAAAGCCAATAGCTTGAGCTTGAAACGACTAAACTCAAGCATGCTAGAACCTGATTGTTATCTTTAGTATTGAAAAGGTTGTTGGACCTGATCTGAATGAACAACTTGACTCCCCAGCCTGAATTGACTTGAAAAGTTAATTGATGCAAGACCTGGTTTAATCCCTCTTTTTGGACTTCAATGCCAACCTTGGACTTGAACCCTTCGGACGTAAGTTTTCCTTTAGACCAATAGCTTCTTGTCGTTTAACTCAAACACGAAACAACTCAAACCTGACTCTATAAAGTTCTCTAAAGCTGCCCCTAACTGCCTACCTTGGCACAAACCGAAGCAGAGAGGTTGAATATAAATTTATAGTTATTTGGTGAACTGATGTTAAAAGAGGTGTGGCTTGAGTGTAGAGGCAACATATTTATCAAGCTTTGTAGGATTCAATTTGCAGGTTTGACGGTTTAATCTCTATTGCTTTTCTGTTTTGTCCCTTGTTCTTCTGTTTTATGGTGAAGAGCTTGTTACGAAATTGAATTTTGGTGACTTTAATTGGATATCAGGGGTTCCTTTTTCATAATGATGTTTTTTAGTTTCATCTTCGGTTTCTAATTTCAAAGGTGATCTGGAAGGAATTTGGTGGGTTGAGGTTTTTTTATCTTGATTTGGTTCTTCTGTTGCTTATGATTTTTTTTTTATCTTGAATTGGGAATCTTTGAAGCCTTTAATGTTGGTGTTTGTTATCTTAAATTTTGCTTTTGGTTCTGGTGCTTCCATAAGGCTTGGTCAGAGTTTTTGTATGTTTTATGCGCTTGTTCTAGTGGTTTACTTTTATGGGTATGATTGCAACAGGGTTTAATTGTGAGTGGTTATGGATTTTATATTGCTGCCTTCTCTTAGTTTTTATGATGATGTAGTGAGCTGCTGATTTTGCGGACTATGCTTGTGAGTCTGGATTGTTTTATGTTCAGGATTTCTTTTGGTGTTCTAGGGTGCATGATTCAGTTTTTTTTAGATTGGAGTTGCCAAGGTATCAAGAATTCCTCAACACTTTTGGTGATTTGTGTTGGAATATGGCAACAGGTCTTTTAGTTCGGTACCTTAATGGCATGGTGACTTGCCATCATGATCTGTTTAAATTATTTGCAAGAATCCCAGTTCACAAAGCGGTAAAAGTACCATGGAGGCCCTTGTACTAGGAGTCAAATTGCATTTTGCCCCCTTTACTCAAAAAATGAGCAAATTAGTTTCTGTATATTAGATCAAAGAGCAAACTGGCCCTTTTATTAAAAATTCCATCCATTCTTACTGTTAAAAATTGGCTTCTATACGTTAGTATGAGATATATGTGGCACTCCATGTGCTATTTTCTGGTTATTCCATCACTTGCGCCAATTTTTAAGGGTACAAATGGATGAAAATTTTAATAGACTGATTTGAAATTTGATCTAATCTACAAGGATTAATTTACTTATTTTTTAGTAGAGAGGGCAAAATACAATCTGACTCTTAATACATATGCTAACTTTTATCTTCACAAAGCTGTGTAGCATGGTTCCAAAGAGAATACGGTGACATTGGTGTCTGAACTTGGTTTGGTTTTTAAATCATGTAGTGAATGTCTAATTGTTGAGGAAGCTTTGATTTTTGCAACATTATAGTGATTTGTTTTAGTAAAGCCTAGTGGTTTTGGAGGTTTGGATATCTTTCAAGGTTTCTTTTAATGCTTTTCTAGCTCACTTTATGGATTGGTTTAAGATAGATCATATATGGGTTGCTTTGAAGTTTTTAAAGCTATTTAGAAGTTCCTTTTCACAGGGTTTTAACCCGTGTCACCTGTGTACCAGACGGGAGCTATTTACAAGTTCCTCTGCATTTGTTTTTGGTGCTTAAAAACGAGTTCCAATGCAGCAATCTTGGTGTATGCTTTGGAGTTTCTTCTCGTCGAAATATTTTGGTGTATCATGGGTTAATAATGCAGCCAAAGTTTAGTAAAAGTATCATGGAGGCACTTATATTAGAAGTCAGATTGTATTTTGTCCCCTCTATTAAAAATATGAGCAAATTAGTCCCTGTACGTTAAATCAAAAAGCAAATTGGTTCTTTTTGTTTAAAGTTTCATCCATTTGTATTGTTAAAAAATGGTATGGTCGACAGAATAACCGGAAAGTGACACTGGCGTGCCATGTGTACCTTGTGTTAATGTACAAGGATCGGTTTTTAACAATAGAACTAGATGAAAATTTTAACAAAATGACCTACTTGCTCTTTGATCTAATATACAAGTATTAATTTGCACATTTTTTTAGTAGAGGGTAAAATACAATCCCACTCTTAATATAGGAGCCTCCATGGTGCTTTTATAGCAAAAGTCTGGTTTTTTAAGTGCTTACTTGTATCGTATTGTATTATATTATATTTTCTTATTTTATCTAGGTGTATGTTTGGGCCATCTACATTGGATTTAAACCCTTCTAAAGTCATTTTGCCACTAAACCAGTAGCTCAGTGTCGTTTAACCTTAAATCCGAAACAATTCAAACCTAACATGTATAGTTCTCTAAAGCTGTCCCTAACTGTATAGTTTCAGGATATAGTAGGATGAACATGGCCCGAAAAACAAGATAAACGGAAAAGTTGACTTAAATCCAGTAAACTTTACATGTTCATCAATTGAAACCTTAAAAACATGCTTCTAGTTTTCATTTTTTTCTTAATGCAGGATGTCCTAGGTACATTGAGATCATTATATGCCTCGATTAGTATCGAAGATGTTTCGTTTCTACGATACGGGTACCTATCAGTGGACAATGGGGCCAATGTAAGGAGAGAAATAACAAAACTGTGCAATGAACTTCGACCTCATGCACTTGCTTTAATCAGTTCCTTCGGCATCCCCGATGCTTTTCTCAGCCCCATAGCTTTTAACTGGATCGATACGAACTCTTGGTCTTTGGTTTAAGCACTGATAAATGTAAGCATTTTTACCTGCAATTCCTTTTGTAAGGTTCCCTTAAGATAATGGAGTTCTATGTGATATTTTGGTCTCTTTAATGCAGAATTGTGACCAATTTTAGTTTACCATAAGGCCATTTTTAATAAAGAGAGCCCTCATCAACTGCCTGTAATGTAACCTTCAATAATTTATATATATATTTATATAATGCATTCTTTATATATAGAATTATTTATTGATAACATTTGGTTGAGTTTTGGGAGTATTTTTTGGGACCATCCATCATTTTTCATGCTTGTGATAAGGTCCCTTGGAATAATAATTCGTCTATGGGTTTTGTTTTGGGACCATCCATCATTTTTCATGCTTGTGATAAGGTCCCTTGGAATAATAATTCGTCTATGGGTTTTGTTGTGATTTGGCATCACGTGGTTGTCACGTGCGGCTCTTTCGAGTCTTGGCGACTCGGGTTCTCAACTCATTTGTGAGTTTGTTTCTTAGGAGCTCGGTTTTGGTTGGTGTCCATTGCACTTATTGATTCAGGTCAAAGATGTGTACATTGTCATAGCGGTAATGATCTGCATAGAGATTCACGGCTTCAAGGGAATATCTTGATGGCTAAGAGTCCATGACAGCTGAAAGGGCCGTCTGATCTTGCCGCGTTGTCTTATTACTCTCATTCTAGTGGCAAGGAGGCTTGATTCAAGTAGAGGTGGCAAACAGACGGGTTCGAGCATGTTCGGATCAACTTAGGCTCAAGCATATTTTATCTTGAGCTTTTTCAGGTTCGGACTTTTTTAGGCTTGAATTTAACTTTTCTTGGATTTGAATGAGTTCAAGTTGAGCGGGCTTAAATGTATTTTCTCGAATTAAAATTTTATATGTAATATTTTTTATTTATTTGAATGTAAATTTATGATTATATTTTATGTATATATATTATTTATTTAAATTATTATCTAGTCACAAGTTCGGAAAACTTTTATAAATTAACAAAAACAATCTTTGTTATTATTATATTACTAATTTGATGTTGCAATAAATTTTATTTCAATATTGAATTTTGAATATCTTTTAATTTTTTTGGGTTAAATTTACTAGTTTAACATTTTGAAATAAAAAAGTTATAATGACTTATTTGGCCCTTTAATTTTATAAATAAAAGTCATTTTAGCTCTTCATTTAATTTTCGTCTTTTTAGCCTTTAAATTTAAATTTTTTACCAAATTATCTCAAAATAGATGAAAAAAATTACTTTCTTTTTCGTTTTTAACTTTTGCTTGCATACATATGAATTGCATGTGGATGATAGGTTAACAATTAATTAATTTTTAAAAAAATTTAAAATCATTAAAATTATTATAAAATTATAAAAAATACTTTTTAATATTTTTTAAATTTTAAAAATTCAATTGAACACTGACATGTCATCTACATGTTTGACAAAAAAATGTAATTTCAAAAATTGAAAGGTGAAAAATTAAATAAAGAGCTAAAATAATTTATTTTTATAAAGTTATAAAGTTAAATAAATTATTATACTAAAAAAATATTTATTTGATAATCAAGTAACAAAAAATTTAAGATCGTAATAAATTTAAATTTAACAAAAGTAAGTTAACGGTGTTCATGCGTCGAACTACTTTACTCGTTGACTATAAAAACACCATCTTTCTTTGTAATTAAAAATAATAATGGAATTGAATATAACATTTAAATGCCATTATTGAAATTAATTTAATTCATTAATTAAATGAAGGAGGGATAAGGCGTGCACACATTTATACAAAGATTTATTCTTATCTTATCCAAAACCTGGTAACTTCTTTATGGTTACGTATGGGCAAAGCAAAATTAAAGTACCTTCCAGCTTTATCTTATTACATGTATACGTATACATATAAAAAATTATAAGAATAAAATTTTTTTGAGTTAATCGAGTTGATGGTTCTTATTTTATTATCTTAATTTAATTTGAATTTTATTCAGAATCGAGTTAAGTGAAATAAATTTCGAGTCTAGTCGAATCGAGTGAAATTATTATAGTATAATTAATTTTATGTTAGAGTACATAAATTTGAAACTATATATATTTGAAAACTTTTTCGAAGCAAAGTAATAAAAAGTACTTTAGTATAATAAACTTAAATCATCAATTAACTTATTTAGGTTTCCAAAATTATTATTTTATAAACTTTTTAATTTTTTTAATTTCTTTATATATATTTTTATAATTTTATAATAATTTTTTAAAATATATAAAATTTGAAATATGAGCTTAAATTTTTTTCTCAACCCTTTTATATTTACAAAAGACTAATCAAATCTTATTTTAGGCCCGTTCATATTATTTTTAAAAATTTTTAAAAACAAACTAAACCAGCTTCGGGACTTGAATGTTTAAGTTTAAGTCTAATCTATATTTCAAACAAATTTAAATTTTTTTGTCTAAATCTATTTTTTTCGCCTAATATTTTTACGTGTCTTGTTTTAACAGGCATGATATTGAAACAGTCAAAGAGATGACGTTTTCCTATTTAGGCTGACAAGAAATCTTGACTAGTACAATAACAACTATAGTCCCTTTCACAACGAAATTTACGTAGCCGACTTTACAAAAAAAAAAAAGACTTTTATTTAATTTTTTATCTTTTTTTAATTTTGAATTCAGACTTTTTTATTATTAAATTATTCTAAAATAAATGAAAATTTGCGTAGACATATGAATGCTAGAATAAATGCAACCTCAGTTAGGAGTGTTGAAATTTCAGTTGCAATCGAATTAACTAACCGATCGATTTAATTCGATTAATTAGTTAATTAATTAATCTAATTTGGTCGAAAGTCGATTAATAATTTTTTAAAAGCGAATTAATTCATAATACAAATTATATGTAGTTTAATTCGGTCAAATAAAAATATATAAATTTTGATTAATTCAGTTAACTGGTTGAATTAACCAAAATATTTCGTTTTGGTTAACTTTTTTGAAAAATTTTTAGTTCAATTAACGGTTAAAGAATTAAAATTTTTAATTAATTCAATTTATAGTAGTTCAATTCAGTTAAGGGTTGAAACAGAATTAACTTCAATTGTTAATAGTCGTTAAGATTTTTATTTAAAATCCACCATCTTACAACGATTTGTATCATATTCAAATCAAATTCATGTCATCTTCTTCAATTTTCTCTGCAAATACTTAAACAGAATCTAGTAAAAATCAAAACCCAAATTCCAAAATGGAACAAGCTTTCAAAAGAACCCAAATTCTCACCAATCATCTGCTCCAATCCTCCCCATCATCCCAAACCCTTTCTTCAAACGCTTGTTTAAGCTACTCACCGCCTGAACTTTCCGAGAACTATGCGTTTGACATTAAGGATATGAGGAAGTTGATTGACCGGCACAACCTGGAGGAACGGGATTGGTTGTTCGGGTTGATGAAACAAAGCAAGTTGTTCAACCCGAAGGTTAGGGGAGGGAAGGTGTTCGTTTCGCCGGACTATAACCAGTCGATGGAGCAGCAACGGGAGATGACGTTGAAACGAATTGAGTATTTGCTTGAAAAGGGGGCGTTTAAAGGATGGTTAACGGAGAAAGGGGAAGATATTGAGATGAGGAAATTTGCTGGCTTTGAGGTTTGCAGTATCTATGATCATTCCCTCTTCACTAAGCTCGGGGTTCACTTCTTCTTGTGGTGCGTTTGTTTTCTCAATGTAGTTTACGTGTATAATAAATAGATTCGGATTTTAAAGTAGTTTATGTGTATTTCGATTCGGATTTTAGAATTTACAGATATCTAATCCGTTTTTATCCTACATGCAAACAAAATTATGTAGAGTTAATGGCTTCGTTTGATTGCCATATATATATATATGCAGGGGAGGTGCCATCCAATTTTTTGGTACAAAACATCATCATGACAAGTGGCTGAGGGACACCGAGAATTACTCGATCAAGGGTTGCTTTGCAATGACAGAGTTGGGGCACGGAAGTAATGTATGTGCTTTGCTAACGGGAATCAATTCTTTTTCTGTGATTTTCTATGCAGTTGTATACATTCTTCTCCTGATTTATTCCGGCATTCCTGTTTTTAGGTTCGTGGTCTTGAAACAGTAACGACTTATGATTCGAATACAGGGGAGTTTGTCATTAATACGCCTTGCGAATCGGCTCAGAAGTATTGGATTGGTGGGGCAGCCAATGTATGCTTGTCCAATCAATACCGTTTCTCCCTTGATTGTCTTTTTCGATCCGTTCAACTGTTTTTTTATGAACTGGTTTTGCCTATATGCTGAAATGCTATACTTCTGCTTCTTTGTTGTTGCTTTGCCTTTTTTAGCATGCGACGCATACGGTTGTGTTTTCACAGCTACATATCAATGGAACAAATCAAGGGGTTCATGCGTTTATAGTCCAAATCAGGGATGCTGATGGTTACATATGTCCAAACATTCGTATTGTTGATTGTGGTCACAAAATTGGTTTAAACGGTGTTGATAATGGTCGAATCTGGTAACTTGAAACCTAGACTTTTTCACCATGAATTCAATATTTTAAGTTCTAGTCCAAAAGGTTTATTTTCGTGATTTCAGGTTTGACAATGTTCGAGTTCCCAGAGAGAACCTGTTGAATTCGGTTGCTGATGTTTCACCTGATGGGAAATATCTAAGTTCAATAGAAAACCCGGATCAGGTATTCCTATTTGAGATGATTGGTATATGTTTCTAAAGTTGTGTGCTGTACAACAATAGGGTTCTCGTTTTGTTGGTAATAATATTTTGATGGCTCTTATCATCTGTTGCTTTAATTCAGAGATTTGCTGCATTCATGGCCCCTTTGACAGTAGGTCGTGTTAATATTGCTATTTCTTCGGTTTATCAATCAAAGGTATGCAAACCAGCATTGCATATTTTTGTATTTTTGGGATGTGGGGTGGCATGCCACTAATACCAAATGGAAACTTCATTGATATCATGTCATTGCTCTCCCTTTTAGGTTGCTTTAGCAACTTCCATTAGGTATGCACTAACAAGGCGGGCATTTTCTCTCAAAAAAAACGAACCTGAGGTCTTATTGCTAGATTACCCAAGTCATCAACACCGACTCTTCCCTCTTGTTGCAAAGACGTAAGTATATCTTATGGTGCTATAGGTGCTGACTTTGTTTGTGTTTGAATAACTTCTTTTTGGCATTCTTGGATTGAAAACCCTTGTATTTGGAATGTCAACTAACTCAATTATAAGATGTTAGCATTTATTTAGTTGCTAATTTATTCTAAGTTGTAGCTAGTGACATGTTCACGTGGCTATAAAGTTGGTCAAGACACGTATTGGAATTGCTTGGATTACACTAGAATGAGTAATAATTTTGTTAGAGCAACTGATTTTGATAAATGCTCATTTATTCATTTGCTTTTAATTTTATATGCTGCAGCTATGCTATGAGTTTCGCAGCAAACTACTTGAAAATGCTGTATGTGAAGAGGACACCTCAGTCAAACAAAATCATACATATAGTTTCAAGTTCATTCAAAGCTACTTTTACTTGGAATAACATGCAAATACTTCAGGTGACCAACAAACAATCCTTAATTAAGTTGAATATTTTAACCGTATGTTTCATTACTGAGATTCAATTGTTGCATGGCTCAGGAATGTCGTGAAGCTTGCGGAGGACAAGGATTAAAGACCGAGAATCGTGTTGGTCAGCTGAAAGGTGAATATGATGTGCAATCCACTTTTGAGGGCGACAATCTTATTCTGATGCAGCAGGTAAACAAAATTCTAGATGATTGGCCTAGAAGTTAGGTAATGTCTAAGGTGAGATCTTATTATGGTGGGATCCTTTTCAAATCAACAGCATTGGTTAAAAGACAGAAATGTGGAGACAGTAGCCATTTGATCAAGCTATGCCAGAAACTAGGAAATTGTGCTGGTGACTTGGAACCTGTTAAATCAGTTACCGAACATGTTGCTTTTCTCTAGAAATCAGTTTTTCTCCGTTAGTGTTCAAACTTTTTGTATTGGTTAAAAGGTAAACTCACTTTTTTTCGATACAAATCCGGCGTGGCTTGATCAATGGTAGATTAGTGTTTCTTTTTCTCCTTTTTTATTTCAATCATTGATTTAAAAAGATCCCACGGGATCTCACTATAATGGGATCTTTAAATAGATGCCACCTAGAAGTTATGTAGATCAATCTTAACCATCTTCCTCGATTTTGTGTTTAACATCCCAAGGAACAGTCGACTCTAATTTCATCATCTTTCCACTAGGACCAAGTCTACTGATTTATTACTTACTTTGGTGGTATATATAGAAGTACAAGAATGGTAATACACACTATATTTATTGCAACTATGCTTAAAACAGGTCAGCAAGGCTCTTTTTGCGGAATACATGGCAGCTCAGAAAAGAAACAAGGTTTTCAAGGGTCTGGGCTTAGAACACATGAATAAACCCTGCCCTGTCATTCCATTACAGCTTACTAGCACTACCCTCCGGTGCAGTCAGTTCCAGGTAATATAAGAGTATCATTGGTTCTTCGATTCTTAATATACCGTATTAAAATTCCTCGGTGACTCAGACCATTGTGCTATGTTAGATGGATGCCTTGTGCTTAAGGGAAAGGGATCTTTTGAATCGTTTTGTTGCGGATGTCTCAAAATGTAAAGCCAAGGGAGAAAGTAACGAGCAGGCCTTCTTGATGGTGAGGAAGCACTTGTTTTTATTTAAATTGCTATCATTGTCTCAACCTTTTAATCTAATTGTCATGTCACTTTGCACTCCAGTGTTATGAGCTGGCACAGGATTTAGGAAAGGCTTTCTCAGATCGAGCAATATTTCAAACGTTTGTTGATGCAGAAACAACTCTACCTGCTGGTTCATTGAAGGTGAGTGCTATTTAATGGTGTTGCTCATACAAGCATCTGACAGTAACATAGACCTGATTGTTATCTTTATTATTGAAAAGGTTGTTGGACCTAATTTGAATGAAAACTCTTATCTTCCGATTCCGACTTGAATTGACTTGAAAAGTTAATTGATGCAAGACCTTTTTGCGGGACTTCAATGCCATACTTGAACCCTTTGGAAGTCATTTTTCCATTAGACCAATAGCTCGTTGTTGTTTAACCCTAAACTCGAAACAACTCAAACTTGACTCTATAAAGTTCTCTAAGGAAGCCTCTAACTGCCTATCTTGAACTTAAACCCTTCAGAAGTCATTTTGCCATCAAACCAGCGGCTCATTGTCATTTACCCCTAAACCCGGAACAACTCAAACCTAACATGTACAGTTTTCTAAAGCTGTCCCTAACTGTATAGTTTCAGGACATCTGGTAGGATGAATATGATCAAAAAATTGCTAATATATAGGATTTTTGCAGATGGAGTTGATTTAGATCCAGAAACTTTATATGTCCCTCAATTGAAACCTTAAAAGCATGCTTCTGGTTCTGGTTTTAGAATTTATGTTAAGAGTCTTTTCATTTTCTTCTTATGCAGGATGTCTTAGGTACATTGAGATCATTATATGCCTTGATATGTATCGAAGATGTTTCGTTTCTGCAATATGGGTACCTATCAGTGGACAATGGTGCCAATGTGAGGAGAGAAATAACAAAACTCTGCACTGAACTTCGACCTCATGCACTTGCTTTAGTCAGTTCCTTCGGCATCCCCGACGCCTTTCTCGGCCCCATAGCTTTTAATTGGATTGAAGCAAACGCTTGGTCTTCGGTTTAAGCACTGGTATGGATCTTATACAATCAATTTGAGTTTCTGTTTATATTTGAAGCATTAACGATGATGTATAATTCCGTGAATAGGAGGATGACTTTAAATAATGTACCATCATCTGGTTCTTTAGTTTTTGTGGTACACTGTCAATAATTCAAATATACCTTTTTTTTTTTGCGGATAAATGGATTCGTATATTTGAATTCGATGTTTGTTTTCGTATTTAATTGTTATTTAGTTTTATAATTTTTTTGCCATTATTATAATTTTATTTCTCTTTGTATGGATTAACAAAGAAATTTCATATTTTCTTACTATCAAGCATACATGTGGGGAGCTTTCTGCATAAAAAACCAGTATTTTTTTCAAGCAGTGAATCAAAAGAACGAAAACAACATTAGCCAATATCAGTCTCAAGGTCCCAAGAGTTTTTTGATTCCAGATTTCTGTTCTGGGGTCAACCGTGTCGGGAACTTGACGTCGAATTTTATTCTCAAGTTTCCTCTCTTTGAAGGGTCTTTTTGGATCGGCATGCCTTCCCTCGGAACCACTTCTTCATAGCATGGATGTATTACGTTGTGTATCGGAATGGTTAAATTCCTGCCGTCCAGGGTAGTAAGATGAACTGTACAACCGTACAATGCGTCGACGAGGGAGATCTTTTGTGCGACGATCAAGTCGTTACCTTCCCGAGTAAACACATTGTGTGGTTTTTCTTCGATGATAAAGATGAGATCAGCGGGTATAATATTTGGTCGTTCGTTCCCTTTCTCTGCGAATGTGATTTTCGTGCCTTTCTTCCATCCGGGCCTCACATTGATGGTTAAAATCTCTTCCACCTGCATGATTTTGCTGCAATCATAGATAAAATAACAAGTTTACTATTGAATACGGTAACAAATCATGCATTCACACGGAAACAAATTCGGGTCACTGAAACTAATTCCAGTACCTACGGACTACAGAATTGATAATCCGAAGCCCTCGAAGAGACTTGGCTGCACAAACAAACGATCTCCCTAACTTACATGTTCTCTGCAGACATCAACCGGTTAACTCACTATCAAAGGAACCTCAATAAGAACCGATGTGCACAACTGTCATCCTACATTCCGACATATCTATGTAACCTACACATGTTCTCCACAAACTCGATGTCGAGGAAGGACAGACCGATAAACTAAGGAGAATATATGTAAAAGTACCATGAGGCCTTTGTATTAGGAGTCGAATTATATATTGCCCCTACTCAAAAACTGGACAAATTAGTCCAAGTTCATTGGATCAAAGAGTAAAATGCTTGATTATTCTGTCAACCACATCAGTTTTTAACAATAGAAATAGATAAAATTTTAATAAAAAGTATCAGTTTGTGCAAAATGTAATCTAACACCTAATACAAGGAACTTCATGGAAATTTTACCGGAGAACATATGACCTAATCTAACAATGAAGAATGGACTAATAAACAATAGAGGCCTTTGTTGAGGGATCTACGACATTTCATCAACTTCTCCCGAAAAAGTTGGGAATCCCTTAATTGGAACATAAACAAAAATCAGGGATCAAATTGAGAAAACAAAAAGATTTTTATTTACCCACTGATATGAACAATCTCTCTACAGATCTTCATCTTCTTAATAGTCCCTTTAAATAGCTCTTCAAGACTACAATGCAACCAATTCTCCATTGGAGCAGCTTTTCTTAGTGCGCCTGGGTTCGTTGATCCAAAAATATCATCACCATAAACTGAACCAGAGAACCGTACGCCTCCCCTGCCACCACCGCCACCGCCAAATATGTCATCGCCGAAAAGTGAACTAGAGAATCTCGTACCTCTCAGACCACCACCAAAAGCACCAAATAACTCGTTAAATATTTCATCAGCAACATTCTGTTGATTGAACTGGAACGTAGTCGGGATTCCATATCCGGTGGAAAAAAAGGAAGCTCCCCCTGATTCCGCCGGTGGCGCCACACCTTTTAAACCCTCTTCACCGTACCGATCATACACTGCTCTTTTCTGAGGATCACTTAGAACCTTCAAACAAACAAACACAAAATTAACAAAAAATAACAAACACCCAGATCATAAAATTAGTACCAAAGATGATTAAACCAATACCAAGATCTAATAAAGCAAAAACTAGGTACCCCATATTACAAAATGAATCAAAGCTAACAAAACTGAACATATGCTTGAATTTAGTACCAAAGATGATTAATCCAATACCTCATAGGCTTCAACGATTTGCTTGAATTTAGCTTCAGCATCTTCATTATTTAATGGGTTCTTATCAGGATGCCATTTCATAGCCAATCTTTTATATGCTTTTTTCAAATCTTCATCGTTTACATTGCTACTTACTTTCAGTATCTTGTAATAATCCAAACCCATTTTCAATCTTTTTCTATTTTCCAACTCTTTTGATCCTTTTTGGTTTCAATCGAAAGTTTAAATTCTTAAAAAATATTTGTATTAGAAATTCAAATTTGTAAAGTAATAATATATTTTAAAGGCAATTCAATCAATAGTATGATGTTTTGAGATTGGTGGCGGGGACTGCGTATTGGTGAAGGTTCATGGAATATATATCATCACCTTCCCAGTTCTAAGTTCAAAGTACTACCTGATTGGAATATTTACAGTGGAAGTCCACGAGATGTGGGTTGAAGTCTAAATTGGTCCTGAACTTTAAAATATTCTAACTTAATCCTCAAATTAGAAATATCATTACAATTAGGTTTACTGTCAATCTAGTGGTCAGGTCTAAGTGTAATCAAGTCAAACCGAACTCAAATAGTGGTAAGCTCGAGCTCGACTCAAAATTTTAGGCTTAATATTTGGCTCGAGCTAAATTAAACTTAATTTCTAAGCTCAGGTTAGACATTCTTGGACTACCTAAAGCTTGATTTAGCTCTATTAACTTGATTGAAATAATCGTTTAATTTGAAGATTTAATTAAAATGTTTTGAAAATTTTGGTCCATAATTCAAAGAAGGTTAGTGCAATTAATCCTTGAATTTTTTTTATAAATAACAACTAATTCATTTTATTAAACCAAACACCAATATAGATTAAGGGTAAACTACACTTAATGTCATTAAATTATTAGTAAATTTAAGTTTTGGTCATTCAATTTCAAAAGGTTACAAAATGGTCATTACATTATTCGAAAGTTTTTATTTAAGTCACTTGGCTATTAAGTTTTTTGTAAGTTTGACTGGCGAGCTTCAAGTGACGATTTGACGATCAATGTGGTGGATCAGTGCCCATTGATGAATAGAAGAGCATACCTTAGATCCAAGTCAATTTGACGATTAGTGTCGAAGATCGGAGAAAAAAATTGTTTGGATTTTGGTTCACAAATTTGTAACGTTCAAAACTATTTAATAAAAAAAACTGAACCATAAAAGAGAATGAGAAGAAGAGCTTTCGACTGGTGCAAACAGATAAAGTAATACAACCGTAATTTTAACAACCTAGTGACTTAAGTAAAAACTTTCAAATAGTTCAAGACTATTTTTCAACTTTTTGAAATTAAATGACCAAAACATAAATTTATTAATAATTTAGTGACCTTAAGTGTAATTTATCCTTATATTTTATTATTGCGGCATGTTGAAGGAAACATAATTTTTTACCCCACCATATAAATTTTGTTTAAATGTAAAATGTTTATTTATTTTTTTATTTATACTAAAAGTTATAATTTTATAAAAAATTTACGATGGATGGCAATATTTAATTCTGCCATATTATATTAGAAAATAATTAAATATAAGCCTAATAATTTATCCAATAACTCATTACATTATTTAAAATTATTCTTAATATTTAATTTTTTTATATGTGTTGTCTAAGGGTTAAATAATGTATTATCTTAATTCATAGACCAAAATTCAGGAAAAAAAATTTCATTGACCAAAATAATTTACGATTAATTACAAAATTTGCACCTAAATTATATATATTTTTAATTTAAGTGTTTAAAGTTTTTATCAAAAGTGATATCTAAACTATTAATTTCATCTTATTTTATTCCAAAAATATATAACTTCCGGTAAGAATGAGCCACGTCGCGAAGTGCGACTCTTCTAAAAATGATAAAATTTCTTTGAAGTCTTTTTAAAAATTAAAAAATATATATATAAGTTGAAACAATAGTAAAATTACATTTTGCGCCCTCTCAAATTTATATAATTGCCTCCCTAAAATGATTTTTTGACTTTGTCCCTGCATGTATCGCATTCTTATTGGATGATAGTGTATTTTAAAAACAAAATGAAACGAAATCGATAATTTAAGTACCACTTTTAATAATAATAAAAAACTTGGGTAATGATAGGTCATAATGATGGTAATAGATCCGAAATGATGATGAGAATGATGGGTCATCTTAGACTTGGCCTTTTGTACATCACTAATGCGGTAAGTCTCTTGGGGCTTTTGGCAGTTTTTCTTGGTTGATTGATGTTCATCGTCAAGTTGATTTGATGATGGCAACGATAGGATACAAATTTCAACGATTTGATCAAGTTGATGCATCTCTAATTTATTTCAGAATTATTCTGATGTTGCCGTTACTGATAGTTTGCCCTTCTCTTTTTTGCCCTTCTCTTTTTTGGAGATTATTTTTCAAGTATTATATTTGTGCATTTTTATAGTAATTTATTTATCGTTTGTATTATATACCATGTCTTTACATTTTTATTGTTCATGATTCGTATTAATAATAACGTTTTCTTAAATAAAAAAAAAACTACAATTTTTACAGTTTTACCATTACCTTAATATCTAACTCAAAGTTGATTCACCCTCTCATATTACAAAGATTCAATATTCGAAGGCAATGACATTAACATTAACATGGTTATTAATAAGTTATTGGCTGTAAAAGTGATCATACAAATTAAAATATAAAAAAAAAACCCAAAAAGATTTTAACACAATTTGTAAAGGCGAATCCAGGGTCAGGCTTCCCCTAAAATAAAAAATTATTGTTGTGACCTTTTTGAATATTTTAAATTTTAAATTAGTAAAAATAAAATTATACTTTGACCCCCTAAAATTATAAAAATTTAATTTAATCTTTAAAAATTGTAAAAATATAAACTATTAAAAATTAAAAGAATTTTTGACTTCGCCCTAATAATTTGCTCCCAATCCAACAAAAATTAATCTCAAATTTAATATAACTTGAAAAAAACTTGGGTGTAAACCAAAAAAATACACAATCATCATGGTTAAATATGGCCCAATTTTTAGCACCATACCATCTTCTTTTCTTAATAAATAAGTATTCATTGATTGTATTAATAAGCAATCATTAATTAATTTTGATAATTAAAATGAAAATATAGCCATTGAAGCTTCGACATTATTGGCAAAGGTTAAGGATTTAAACTTTGAAGGTTTGGGTTTGTGTCTCGCTGTTTATAATTGTAACATGTGAATTTTTTTCATTACGTACCTATATTTTGTGTGGATTTTGTTTGATTCTTCATTTATCGATTCATATTTTTATTTGTTTTGTACTTATAATTATGATGTTTGTGTACTATTTAAACTTTCAAAGAATGTTATGCATGTAGATTAAACATACATGACGTTAAGTTTATGTGTCGATACATGTAATGTATAATTAGCTTTAATTCAAAATCGGCCTTTAGGCTATACCGCCATTGTTATAAAATACTTTCTAATAGGTTTGGCGATACCTTTATATTAGTAAATCCTACGTACACGTTAAAATATGGCTAAAAATTAAAAATAAAAATAAAACTATGGATTTTTCATAAATAAACCAAATAAATTAATTATTTACGAAAAAGGCCCACTTGCAAAATGATGTACGAAAATGACTCGTTTTGAATAGTGAACCTTGGTGCCATGGTTGCCATTGGCGGTACCGAGCTGAAGTATGATTATATAAAACGATTAGGGACCTGATGAAGCAATTACCCTTTTTAAATTTGATGAATTAAGGGTGGCTCCATGACTCCTCGGGATCCAAATAAATTCTTTTAAACTTTTGGTCTATTTGCATGTTAGGTCTATTCCCTTTTAAAATTAAATTTAAATAGCCCTTAAAAATATAAGAATAACAAAAATAAACCATTTTAATTTTTTATATTTTTAAAAACAATAAACTTAAAAAATATATAAAATTCTTATTTAAATTACTCAAATATATTCTAAGAAAAATTTTTGAGGGATTTATTTGGGTAATTAAATAAGAATTATATATATTTTTAAGCTTATTGTTTTTAAAAATTAAAAAAATTAAAAGATTTTTTTTTGTTATTCTTATATTTTTCAAGAGCTCTTTAAATTTAATTATAAAATGGGACAGGCCTAATGCAAATAGACCAAAATGCTAGTATTTAATTGGGTGCCGCCGGGGCAGTAGTAATGCAGCCACCCTTTTTTCCATCCAATCTAAAAAGGGTAATTACTTCATCAGGTCCCTGAACGTTTTATATAACCACACTTCATTGGCGGCATCAAATTTTTTTTTTAAATTAGCCGATGATTGACCTATTATAAAGGATAGTGCCGCCAATGGCATTAGTAGCACCGAGGTTCACTGTTCAGAATGGGTCATTTTTATAAATAATTAATTTTTTGAGTTATTTCTAAAAAAAAGCTTAAAACCACATATATTTTTAAAGAAAACAGAGTAAATAAAATAAAAACCACAAAAAATATGGATAAAATAAAACTACAAAAAATACGGACAAAATCATAATAATGTAAATTGAAATTAAAAATAAAATAAAACTACAAAAAAATATTGAAGAAACTGAGACCAGCAACCAGCCTGAAGGTCAATGCCCTCGTTGACAAAGCAAATATTTAGGTTGAAAAAGTTGACAAATTAAAGTTTTTTTATGAAAAAAAATTGTAAAAGGTAATTTAATGCGAATAAAAATTAATTTTTAATAAAAAAAAGTTTAAATGAAATTCTTGTAATTTCGTCATTCAACTTATAAGATATTTTCATTTTAGTCACCCAATCGTTAAATCTTTAACAACAGTTAACTGTACATACCACATCACGTACACACTTTCATTTTGGTCACCTAACTTCTAAGTCGCTTTCATTTTGGTCACCAAAAAAATATTCATTTTTTAAAGTATTGTTTGGGGTGAAATTTTTTGTCAATTTGTACTTTTTTATCACATTGTTGAATTTTTTTTTCAATATTAAAAATTTAAAGTTCAAAACAATTAAATAAATTGTTGAAAATTTTTATCCCTTGATAATGTTAATCGACTTGTTGCTATAATATTAAAATTAATTAAATTAATCTCCTTCTAAATTTCAATTTTTTATTTTATGTTTCTATATTATTCGTAATGAAATCAACTCGATAACTCATATTTAATAATTACTTGTGAAACTTAAATTTCTTTTAATTATATAATCTTGAATCTTCATACTAAGCTAAAAGCAAAGAAAAAATCATTGCAGTTGATTAAATTAATTGCTTGTTCTTCGTTTGAGATTATGGATTTTGTTTGGCATGAAAGATAAAATTAATTAATTAAATTAATTGGATGTATTTTTCTTTGCTTCCACCTTAATATGAAAGACTTGAGATTATATAATCAAAATAAATTTGAATTTCATGTACAATTATTAAATATTATTTATTCGAGTTGATTTTAATTTGGAAACAAAAAATAAAATTTAAAATTTAAAAGGAGACTAATTTAATTAATTTCAATATTATAATAACAAATCGAGGGATAAAATTTTTTCAATAACTTATTTAATTGATTTTGATGTTTTGTAATTTAAATTTTCAATATTTAAAAAAATTATAACTTTAGACAAGTGGATAAACAAGCACAATTTTATAATTTTTAAAGCATTGTTTTAGTTTCTATCGCTTTTCACTTTAATCTTTAATGTCTTTTACTCTGATCAATATTTAAAAAAATATATATTTTTTAGGTGACCAAAATGAAAGCAATCTAATATCTAACCTGAATCAACTAGTAATTTAACTTTAATTTTTTTAATTAATATTATGTCCGACCCTGCCTGAACCTAACCCGATCCATAAATACCTACTTTGAATGGCATCATTTGGAGATTTTTCGAAATTCAAAAATTTATGAAATCAAAGCATGTGCCCTAGCTTTATCTGTTTCTATATTAATGGCGCACTAACTTCCCTTTGTTTTTCAAAAATCATGATTAAATTTCTTATTCCTCCATCCTTATCATTCTGTTTCAATGATCTTTTTAAGGGTTTAATTTTCATTTAAATCCCTTTTACATTTAATTCGATATAATTTAATCATTTGTTTTAGTGATGTAATATTATTAACAAATATAAAAATAGCCGATTTTTTATCTGAGTAGTACTTTCCAAATCTAAATCCAAATTAAATATTATTATTGATCGAATATTCAAATCCATAATAAAATCTATTTCTATTTAATTGATCATTTTCGCGATATTCAAAATAAAAAAAATTTAAATCTAAATCCAACAAAATTCTTTTATATATATATTTTAACAATGAAAATAAGTATTTTGTAACTAGTAGATTCAAATATTCAAATTCGAATATACATTTGTTATCCTAGTAAGCAATGTGGTTTCATCTGAGAACCGATTGGTATACCAATTTAATAAAATGCATTGAACCAGTTGATCCAAGAACAACATTGACCTATTGAACCGAACAAAAAATTAATTACTTAAAGTAGTTAAACTTAATTTTTAATATCTTTTAATTATTCTTTTAATCAAGTCAGATGAATCGGTTGAACTGACGAACTGGTAGGTTGACTGGTTAAAAACCTTTACCTTAAATAAGGATATTCTATATATATATCCACGCCCACTCCAAATTAACCATAAAAAAATTTAAAATATGAATCTATATATTATTTGAATAATAAATTAAATTCAATATTCATGAATATCCGAATTCGCAAACTAAACTTAATTAAATCAATAAAACTATAATTTAAACATCTTTTTAGCACATAAAAGAACAAAAATAATAATAAACTATCCATAAAAAGAAGTTCAAAAGCATCTTAGAACGTACAAAAGAGAAAGCACCCAAAATCAAGAATCAAATGCTTAAACTCTGTAAACCATCCAACATCAATGTCATATTCATAAATCAATCATCTAAACAATCAAAATAATAAACTAAAAAATCAAATTAAAATCAGCACGACTTTCTCTAAGATCAAAGGAAAAAAAAATCGAAGAACATGATCTTTGAACTAAAATCAACAAGGGATTTGATCAATGAACCATCTAAGAACTTTAATAGGAAGCTTGATGAGACTCACTGCGAAATTGGCTAGTCCAGCACAACAAATACAGCATGGGCAAAGACAACTCAATATAGTCCTGCAAAAAAAATTTTAAAACAACGTTGAAATAATCGAATCCCACAATTTCAATCAAAAACAAAACAAAACCCTTTTTTTTTACTGGAATTTAACTCTTTGATCTATATGATTTCGTTTACGAAGAAAAAAAAAGTTATGAAAGAAGACTTACCCGAGAACCCAAATGACGGCGCCGACGACGGATAAAACCAGTGCGATGAGAGCGAACGGGAGTCCTAATAAGAACCCCAATGGCCTGCAATCCCCCATTTTTGTTTGTAAACAAAAAATTTGAAGCTCTTTTGTTCTGTGTTTAAAATTTGAAGTTGAAGACGATTTTAGTCAATTTTTTATAAAATAAATGGCAAAGGCGGACGCGGAAAGAAACTGCCGGCCAAATGACGGATTTACCCCTAATGAAATATGAAATTTCCTTGTTGTTTCGTATCGTCGATTGTTATTTTTATTGGGTTAAATTCACAGGACGTCCTCGAATTATTACTTAGATTTTAAATTTGTGTCACACTTTCAAAATATTATAAGTTATTAGAGTATCAATGTTGTATCAATTAACGTAGTTGTTACCTTGAATGTTAAATGTCTATTTAAATCTAATGTAGAGCATATTTGAAACGTGTGGATGAAATTATAAACACATGTGTTTTACTGCATACGTAACTTGAAATTCAATGTGTTAGTAAGAAAAAGGGTAAAATATACTAAGGTTACTAATCTATTAGTAGGTTTTCGTTTTGAGCACTCAATTTTGAAAAGTTACCAAAAGGTCACTAAATTATTCAAAAGTTTTAATTTAAGTCATCGAATTATTCAAAAGTTTTCAATTAAGTCACTGGCTTTTAAGTTTCTTTTTTTAATTCTTGCTAGCGAGCTCGAAGTGAAGATTCGATAATCAGTATGGTAGATTAGTAGTGATGATTAGAAGAACATAAATTTGATCCAAGTCGATCCAACAATCGGTGTTGAATATTAAGGAAGAAAATTCTTTGATTTTAGTTCGCAAATTTGTGACGATCAAACTTGTTTCATGAAAAATAACTTAATTGTAGGTGAGAAAGGAAAGGAGAGTTTTCGATTGGTGTAGGTGGTGTGAATGGAGAAGGTTATACAACATCGATTTTAGTAGCCCAATGACCTAAATGAAAAATTTTCGAACAGTTCAAAGACCATTTTTGTAACTTTTTAAATTTGGATGAACATAACGTAAACTTAATAATAGTTTAATAACATTAGATGTAGTTTACCCCAAGAAAAATGAAAACCCTCATAAATTTTATCGACACTATCTCTTTTAACATGCCAAATGCAAACTATCACTTAATTGTGATAGGTACTATGTATGTGTTTAAATCTTTTTTGTATTTTAAACATGCTAATGTATCAATTTTGAAATGACATTTAACATCCAAATTGACAGGTAAGCTAGTGAAAGAATCTAATTGATATAATATTGATATTTTGAAAATTCAATTAAAATATTTTAAAGTTTAGGGATTAATTTAAAATCTAGAAAATAAATTAGGGATGTTTCCTGATATTAACCCTTTTTATTTGCCCATGTCAAATTGTCTATGGGAATGAGAATAATTAATGGGCGCTATTAGCTGTTTTGGAACCTTTCCTTGTGTTGGGATTATATTGACCTAAAATGTCAAAGGATTTGGTACATGTTTATTGAAAATATTTTTGAGATTTCATGGGTTCTTGGAAATTACATTTAACGCCCCTAAATTATTAGTAAATTTAAATTCGGGTCAATTATCTTTAAAAAGTTACAAACGAAAACTAAACTATTTGAAAGTTTTTATTTAAATTAATGGGTTGATAAATTTTTTTAACCAATAAGTGGTGGGTGCAATGGTAAGACACATTGCACTCCCAAATGAATGATTCAAGTTCGAACATTGAAGATGCCATTGTTGGGAAAGGTAGTCATTAGCCTCAAAAACATTAATTTTTGGGGACCGTAAAATGGTTATGGAAGATACCTTAATTCAAAAAATATGTCTAACAATTAAACCCAAGATTAATGGAGATTAATTTATCTAACGGGATAAACCATGTATCAATAAAAGGTACCAAATTGATTAAAAGTTTTCAAATCTACGTACCAATTAGGTGAAATAAAACTTATGAACTAGGTACAAGTAACTCATTTTAAATTGTTTGCCCCTAAAATCTCATAGTTTCATAAAGGTTAATACATGTGATAAGTCTCTGTATTATTCGTAAATTTAGAATTTAGTTTCTATACTTTTGTTTTTAGGAATTTATTCTTTTTATTTTTCAGATTTTAAAATTTAAGTCAAACTGTTGACACTGGTAAAAATATTTTGTAAAATTCAAGTTCATTACAATGTTATT
Source organism: Gossypium hirsutum (assembly GCF_007990345.1). Lineage (NCBI taxonomy): Eukaryota > Viridiplantae > Streptophyta > Magnoliopsida > Malvales > Malvaceae > Gossypium > Gossypium hirsutum. The sequence goes on along the minus strand of NC_053437.1, from coordinate 1,538,959 downwards.
TTTTAAGTTACGTGACAACCAAGTGTGGATTTTTTTTTAAATGTCACATCAACAAATTTAACAAAAAAAGAATGTTAATAATTGGACCCAAAATTTGAAAAGTAAATAGAGTAAATTCCTGAAAATAAAAGTACAGGGACTACATTTAAAATTTATAAATAATATAAGGACCTAAACCCTATTTTAACCTTTTCATAAATATACAATCAATTCAAATGTCAAGGACCATTAACTAGACCATTAACTAAACGTGTGGAGCTTCAACTTGTTTTTTTTTTTTCACATTGGTACAGTTGTGGAATTAAATGAAATTGTCCATTTTGGCGACCTTTGAGGCTTTGATGTTTTCATCCCTATTTTTGGGAAAATCGAACATAATTAATAGGCGACCTGCCTAGAGCTTTCCCTTTTGGCCCCAAATATTGCTTTTGCATAGACATTGTTGATAGGTCGAGTTTAAAAAAAAAATTATCTGATTGGTGAAGTTTGGATTTAGATAAAATAATGAAAACTAATATTTAAATTTAATTATAAAATTAAATATTGATTTTTTTATTTTGTTGTCATGTTAAATTTGTCAAATTTGAGATTGAAAATGAAAGTTTTGTTTAAATCGAATCATAACTTGATTCGATCCATGAATAAATTTACTATTTACTTACATGTTAAGGGGAAAAATATTTTAATCGACAAATTTGTTAAGAGAATTTGGTCGCGAGTGGATTGGAGACCTAATTCAATGAAATGACTACCTTGAAGGTTGCGGTGGTTAGATATATTGGCTTTCAAATACAAATACATAATAGTATTAAGGGATATAAGTATGATGTAAGAAAAAAAAAACTATTACAAATCTGACATGAATATACAATAATTATACAGAAGTTTATTAAATTAATAAGTGTTGGATGTAGTGATAAAGCATATAACGCTTTTAATAGGAGACATAAATTCGAATGTTGGAGGCAGTATTATTAAGAGAGGTGATTATGAACCTTGAACATGAATGGTAAAAAAAAAATTTAGTTAAATAAATAAGGTAATGGGAAACACTTTAAGCAAGGCTGGAATAGCTCAGTTGGTTAGAGCGTGTGGCTGTTAACCACAAGGTCGGAGGTTCAAGCCCTCCTTCTAGCGTTTTTGCCTTTTTTTTTTGTGTAAAACCTGATCGATTAAAAGCCCAAATTTAACTCACAATGTTTTAAGCCCAATTTGTTAAAATTCTTATAGAACTTTATTTAAAGCCCAAATTAAACGGACAATGTTCTAAGCCCCACTAACATGAAAATAAAAGGTAAAAATACCTCTCCAGTCCCTCCCAATTTCGAAATTTAGTAAATTAGTCTCTCTCAAAAAAATTGGAGCAATTAAGGACAATTTATCATGATGTTAATAATGTCTTTCATCAATTGTACATAATTGTTATTGATATAGTAACAAATTTAACCTCAACATTTACATATAAACAAAAATATTGCATAAATATTGTGGGTTTTAACATTTTTCAGCCCTAGCAAATGGACCTAATTTTTTTTGTTGGAATTGGCCCGACCCATGAGCACCTCTAATTATGCCTCATCAAACTGAATTGGTGTCACTCATCAATCGAATCCTAATTTTGATAGTATTTATAATATTTTAATAAATCTATGAAAATATTTACATAACATGAGGATTATATGATTCGAATCCAAAACATCGTAATTTCATTATCTCAATTTTACAAATTCAACCAAAATTAAATTTAATTATCACGACCTCTTTTTTTAATTAGTAAAAACTTGTGAGGAAAATGAAATAAATGACTTTTATTTTAAATAAAACTATTTGAAACATAGAATATGTTTTTTATTTAATCTTATTTTATTTTTTTATAAATATAATTAAAATAAAATAATTATTAATTTGATTCTTGAAAATATTTAAGTTTATTAATTTTTTTCAAAAATTGAATAAAAATGATCGTACTAAATATAGATTATTTTACTTCAAATTATGGTTATTGTCCCTTTACTATGTTTAATTTTAAATTTAGTATTTACACTTAACATAATTTAATTATCTATTTTTTATAATATTATTAGTTAATCCAAATTAGTTGACACCTTTCGTTGTTATAGTTAAAATGATGAGGTGAATTTTTTTCTTAAAAAAACTTATCCCAACTTATCTTTTCAAAATAGTTTTTTTTTAAATGTTTGAAACATGTTTTTAACAAAAAAAAATCAACATTTTAACTAGTATAGTTAAGTACATCAACTATTTGGGCTAATTAATATCATCGTAAAAGTATGAATAAATCATGTCAAATTAAAATATAAAGATTAAATCTCAAACATAGGTATAGTCAAGAGATCAAAACTAGAATTTAACCATTATCTTATAATGACTAAAAATAAAGAAAGAGAACAACATACATGTGTCATATAAAAGACCCTTAGGGCATTGCTTATAATAATGAAAACAAAGATTAGTGTGTTTGGTATAGATTGTTTTAGGTTAAATTATGGTTATTATGATTTTACTATTTTTTAAATTTAAGATTTAGTACCTATACTTTAATTTGACATATTTCGGGTTTTTTTTATAATATTATTTGTTTGTCCAAATAGTTGAGACTTTTCACTATTCTAATTAAAATGTCAAGGTGAAATGTTTTCTTTAAAATACTTATTTTGACTTGCCAATATATATATATTGGCGTGTTAGGTATTTTAAAAAAAGTAATTCGAGTTTCGAGTTCAGGTTGAGTTGAATTTGACAATTCGAATAACTCGAATAATTCGAATTACAGATTGGTGTAAATACCCTTTTGGTCCCAGTCAATTTTGAAATGAGTAAATTTGTCTCTTTCCCAACAAAAATTTTAAAAAAATCAAAATAATTTTCAAAAATTTAAAATATATTTTTTTTTAAATTCAAAATATTTATAAAAATTCTAAAATTTATATTTTTAAAAGATTATGAAAATTTAATAAAATCAAAAAATATATATAAAGAAAATTAAAATTTTAAATTTTTTTTAAAATAATAATTTTGGGACCTAAATAAGTTAATTAATTATTCAAGTTTATCATACTAAAGTGTCTTGTTTTTTATTATTATTTTGCTTTGAAAAAATTTTCAAATATATATGGTTTCAAATTTATGTGCTCTAACGTAGAATTAGTCATATTGTAACAATATTTTAATTTGACATGTTCAATTTTTTAATTTAACTCAAACAATTTAACCTGATTCGATTTGACTTGAATTTCATTAGACTCGACTCGATTTAAAAAAAAAATTCAAATCGAGTTAGGATCTCGTCAACTCAATTAATTCGAAATTTTTCCACTCGATTCAATCGAACGCTTACTCTTATTTATCTAAACTAATATACTAATTGATTTTCAATCTAACCTATTCTATTTAATTAACCTTTCCCCTGCTAAGTGTGTTGAGGGTGGAAAAGGGGACCTCTTAAGGGAAGAAAAAGACACATTGAAAGAGAAAGTGAGAGTAGTGTATTTCACAATATAATCACCAAGAAGAACAATTATTGTTACATTGAGGACCCATTGAAGAACATGTCCATGTCCACACCGTGACACGCTAGTATTAAGACACCTGTGTCCTTTTTCATGGTACTAGTTAATGTGTCAAAGTGGCGGTTCCCTTCATCCACTTCCTCTCCCTTAATGTGTCAATGGTGGTTCCACTTCATCCACTTCCTCTCTCTTAATGCGTTGATTCTGTTATACTGTGAGAAATAAAATTATGTAATAAATATATTTATAAAAATTTTATTAAAAAATAAAAATATTTTAATTAAAATGGTACAGTAAATATATTAAACATTATGTAGTGTTTTATATACAAATCTCTTATGGGTCGTATAATTTTCTATTTTGTATATAAAAGATATAAAAAGACAGAAACACATAATATAATTTACTTTGTAATCTAATGATATTCGATTGACTCGTGATACTATATAATATTAAGGTTTAATATAACTTTTAGTCCATAAATTTGACAATTAAGTACATTTTGATCTAAGAACTCAGATTTCATGAAAATTTGATGATGTGACATAATATTAGAGTATTACATCTTCAAACTTTTACATTTGATAAGTTCAACGACTAAAATTGACTTAGTTGCCATGTTCGGTTACCAAAGTGTATAAAAAAGTATTCGTGCCAACGTGGACTTGATTACTAAGTTCGAGGACTAAAAGTTATATTAACCCTGAGGGGGGTGTTTGGTTCGTCGAATGTAACATTACGGGCCATAATGTTACATTCTAGAATGAAATTACAGTGTTTGAATTTCAACATTTTAACCATTCTGTAATCTCACATTACAGCCATTTCATAATATAAGGTATAATCTCATTATGGCCCATTCATTAGGTAATCTTAGATTACAGGAATAATATTAAATTTTGGACCATTTGTCCTTTATTTTTATTATTCTAATCAAATTAGGTTTTTTTATTAAATAATGTTTAAGACTAATTAAAAACAAAATATTTTTTTAACAGTGAACTAGTAGATGTCATATTTTACAATTATAATCATTATAATATTTTATTTAATAATTTAATAATTTATTAATTACTGATAGAACTATAATTATGGTTAGTGTTGCAATCAGTTTTCATGAATTATTATAATTATGGTTTATAAATTTATTTCAACACGATATATCTACTTACTATTATATAAATTGTAATAAAAAGTAAGAATTGAGACTAAAAAATATTAAAGAAACTAAACTCGTTTAAAAAACAAATTCTATAACAAGGGCAATTGAGTAAAATGGACTTTTAGGCAATCTTATATTCCGTCGACCAAACACCTTAATCTTACAGTCCAGCTAAATCAACCAAGCAAGAGGTACACTCGCATTTCACCTGTAATCTTACATTCGCATAATCCAATTACGGAATGTAATTTAAAATTCGACAAACCAAACGCTCCCTACAATTAAAGTAATTTTATACACTTTAAAAACTTTTTGTATGATTAATATTTTCGTAAGTCATTCTTTATTAATTAATTGCATTTATCATGCATGTAATAGTTATCAATATTTTTTAAAAATTTTTTATATATTAAAAAATTATTAAATATTTTTAATTTATTTAAATTTTTATATGTAGGATGTAGGTGTATGAAATATAAAATATGAGAGTTGAATTGTTAAAATATTAATTATATAAAATAATTATAAAAATGAGTAAATTTATAGTAACATATATAAGCCCTTATCTTATATATATATATATATTGAAAAATCAGCCTTAATAAATGGTCCTCAACTTGCCCTTGAAGTTTGAAATAGTTTTGGTTATTCAATTGAAGAAAAAGTTTTGGCTATCAACATGTCAATGTCAATAAAATTCTTTATATATTTATATTGACAGAAACAGTTAGTTGATGTAAATTTATATGAATTTTTTTGGTTAAAATATGTTTTAAGTTTATGTATTCTTTATAAATTTAAAATTTAGTTTATATATTTTTATTTTTAGGAATTTAGTCCCTCTACTTTCTAGATTTTAAAATTTAGGTCCAACTATTAATACTGTTAAAATTATTTTCTTAAATTTAAGTTCATTACAATATCGTTTTTTGTTGCATTGCTACCAAGTGAGTATTTTTTTTATTTCAAAATGTCAAACTAATAAATTTAACAAGAAAAAAGACATTGTTAACAATTGGACCTAAAATTTGAGATTTGAAAAAATAGGATGACTAAATTCTTGAAAGTAAATGTACAAGGATTAATTTCCTAATTTTTGAAGAGTATAGGAACTTATGTCATATTTTAACCTTTTTTTTCTCTTTAAGAAAACTTGTAAGTTCTTTAATGACAAATATGAAATTTGTAGTTGTTGACTAGAGGATTTCTTTGGAAATGGTTTGCAAAGTGTTGTTCGTCGAAAGTCGACTAGCTTCTCGATGGGTCAGTATTATCCTCGATAAGGGTTTTATCTTTTAACTTTATTGAAGGCTCGAGTCCCTAAAGAGGCAATGGATTCATAGATTGAAAGCACCTAATTGGGTGCCTGAACAAGCAAACATAAGCGTTGTACATGGTTGGAATTGAATCCCTACCCTATAAAATAGTTAACTGAGGTAGTAGCATTCTCACTCTATGAACTTGTCATCTCGTAAGGTAGTTGGGCTTTGGTAGAGTTGAAAGACAACTTCTAACATGGACAATATGGACCCAATGAGTTATCTTCAACTCTCAATGGACGATTGTAACAGCTCGTTTTTAGTGAAATCGGAATAGTGGTTTTGGACCACAAATCTGAGTCCATAAGAAAAAATTATTTTAATATTATTGCATGGTCTGCATAATGATAGAAATGTCGTATGAAAATTTCATAAGGAATTTTTTACCGATTACATGTTTAATTAGATAAAAAGGACCAAATTGCATAAAATGCAAAAGTAGAGTTCTAGTAGCTATAGGTATCAAATAGATATGAAATTCAAAATTGGAGGTCCTTATATGGCAAATAAACCATTAAGAGGAGTTAGCAGATAAGTATGATGATTCATCCTTGGAAAATTAAATAAAGAAAAGGATGAAATTGGAAAGTAAAAAAAATAAAAAATGATAAATGATAAAATAATGAAAATATCATATTTTCATATTTCCCAAAATCAAAACATGGAAACCCTAGCCACGGAAACCTAAGCTCAAGCCAACTTACTTTGCTTAATTAGGTATGTTTCTTTGTCTCGTTTTCAGTAATTTTTATATTTCTGAGATCGTAATAACTTAATCTAGCTATCTCGGGGATTTATTTGCAAAGTTATTAAGGTATTAAAGTTTTTCCATAGATGAGTATGCATGAATTATGAATTTTTATGGTAGAAAATGAAAGATTGTTGTTAGATAAACAACTTTTGTAAAGTGAACTTTGATGAAATTGTGATTTAGGGACTAAATTGTAAAGATAAAAAATTTTATAGAAAAATTTTGATTTTGTGAAATACATGGGCTACTAATGTTATATGTAAAAATTGATTAGGCTTGTAATAAGGATTAAATTGCATGAATTTCATTTTCCGAGCCTAGGGATGAAATCAGAATTAATTAAAAGTATAGAGGCAAAATGGTAATTTTACCTAATATGTGAATTGGATTGAATTGAATGTAAATTGTATTAAATTGATGTTAAATTCATTCGTATAGATATGGATAGATCAAATATAAAGTTAAATTTTGTGTGCACAAATATTGTCGAGGTAAGTTTGTGTAACTAAATTGTATATTTATATGTTTGAATTGAATGTTGTGTATATGATTATATTTTTTCCATGTATATTAAATTAATCACATATCTGACGATGACCGACAAGTATTAAGTCCCGTTTGAATAAATAAAATTCGATGGATACAAGGTTCCCAAATTGGTTGTGATCCTACATGTGTTGTAGACACACCACAGCTCGAAAGAGCGTATTATTATTAGCTCTCATGACCTTTCCATTATATGGTTTTTGCGAGCTTCCCGTTAATAGCTCTTTGAAGCATGCCATTTGGTTGTGATCTTGCATATGTTGTGGGCACACCATAGCTCTTATGAGCGACCCGATATATGGCTCTTCAGAGCTTCCCGATTAAAGGCTCTTTCATGAGCTTTCCGATTATTTAGCTCTCCGAAGCTTCCCGATATTGGCTCACTTGAACCTTCCTGATGTTAGCTCGTATGAGCTTCTCGTTAATGGCTCATTTGAGCTTCCCGTTACATGGCTCATTTGAGCTTCTCGTTTGCATGTTTGCATGAACATTCATGTATATGATTTGACGGATTATAGTTTTGTACACCTTGCATGTAATTCCTGTGTATCTATCGGTATTTTCAATGATTCAACGGATAAAATCCTGGCATGAGAAAAATATGAGTACTAAATGAATCATTTCTCGTATAACCTTGAAATACATGGAATTGATATATGTGAATACAAGATGTGGGAAATTTATGAACATGAGAGTTTGATATTTGATGAGCTCATTCATGTTTCTTGAAATTCATACGAAATACATAACTAAGTTGTTTGATGAGGATATGTGTTTAGGATATTGGCTATATTGCTTTGGATGTATTTTGTGTACTTACCTTATATGTAAATGAATGGTAAGTTAATTTTCCGTTACACGAACTTACTAAGCTCTAAAGCTTACTCTGTTTATTTTCTCATGTTTTATAGTACTCAGAAGCTCGTTAAGGTTTGAAGCTGGTCGGAGACACATCACACTATCCATCGGCCCATTTTGGTACAAATATAAAACTAATTTTGGTTATAATGGCATGTATAGGTTAAATGGTCAATGTTGGCAAGTAAATGTTTTGTTGAGATTAGCCATTTGAATGGCTAGTGTTTGGTACATTTTGATATATATATGTATGTATGTGGTATCACAAATTGGGTGTATGTGTGTGTGCATGAATGAATGAAAGTGAAATAGAGATTGAATATGCATATGAGTATTAGGTAGACATGAAAATAAATTGTCACTTGAGGTGCCTAAAGGCACATTGGTTGAATGTGGTAATATGTCATGTTTAAGACATGATTTTGGTATGTTTTGAGTGCTTTGATATGGTTTGTAAATGTGAAATTTATTGTATTAGGTTTATGCCAAAAATTAGGTGAGAAAAGTGGCTTGGGAAATGACCTATTTTCGTCCACATAGGCAGAGATACGGGCGTGTGTGAATCACACGGCCTGACCACACGGGCGTGTGTCCCCTGCATTTAGGAAAATTTTGAGATTTTGCGAAAAATTCTCTAAGTATCCGGTTTAGTCCCAACTTATTTCTAATGCATATTTTGGGCCTCAAGGGCTCTTATAAGGAAAATTATGATTGATTATGATTAGTTTCTGATATGAATTAGAAATGGTATGAAATGTTTGTATTTGATCTGTAAATTCTGGTAATGCTCTGTAACCTTGTTCCAGCGATAGATATGAGTTAGGGGTGTTACAACGATACTTCTCAAACTTCTCTTATTAGTTGCTTGCCAATGAGAAGCCAGAGGAAGGTAAGGATGATGTTAATTCATCATGCCCCTTATGCCCTAAGCGACACACGTGCTACAATGACGGGACAAAACGTCTAATGAAATCAACATCCCCTCAATAGTAGACAACAAATCAAATAAGCAAAAGGTTAAAACTTTGTGTTAGGAATGCAAGTCGGGCCTTAACGAAGTTGGCAAAGACTGAGGCCTTGAACTTTAAAGGTACATTATGTAAATAATGTGTGGACACTATCCAATTTTTTTTGACTTAAAATTCCATCATGTCTGGCTCTTGTGTAGAGTTATTATAGTCGAGGTTAGTTATGTTCAATTTTTACTTTGTAATGTTTAATTATATTTATAATGATCTAGATTTAATATCTTTATCATTACGAATCATATAATTGTAATTCCATCTCAAACTTAGAGATAAATTCTAAAAAATAAACCTCTATTTTAGAATATGATTTAATGAAAATATTTTTTTTGTAAAATATTAATTTAATAGTCAATAAAAAATTTATTTAAGAATATATTTTATAAATTTGGCATAATTATTATATAATAATTTAAAATATCTTTTAACTCGATGTAGATTTGGCTCATGCGATAATGACATCATAATGTGTAATTTATAAATATTGGGTTATGAAAATATATTTATTTTAAATTCAGAAAATATTTTTTGATCGGAAAATAAAATTATTTTAATTTCTTATGGCTACCATTTAAAGATAACGAAAGCACAACGACTGCAAGCCGAAACGACAATTTGCAACACTACAAAACGACAGCGACAAAAATGCTAGAAAAGGAAAGTACACGTTTCAACCGATTTGCAGAATATCTTTTAAATTGTGGTCATTGATTTTCACAGCAATTCACAATTGGAGGGTTTTTTTTTTAATAATAATAATAATATTATTATTATTAAAATTATTATTTAATAATATTATATAAATGCTGTTAGAGATGGTGTGACCTCAATCCCGTCACTTGTTGAATAAAACAAATACAATGACAAAATAAGGGGCCGAAGGTTTTTCAACCCTTAAATAGATGTAGTTGAAACTTATCTTATATAATTCTTTTTTTAACATTGGTGAATTTCTTCTTATTTGCTCGTTTTCCACGTAAAATCTATATGTTTTTATTTTTTTATTGCTTTACGATTATTCTACCGTCATTATCTATGGTTTATTATAACAAATATAATTATTAATTATAATTTTAAAACAAGAAAAAAAGGATAGATCAAAGGTTTATCCAAATTAAGAAAAACCAGGATCACATCTTTGCTAACGTCAAATCTCAATAATTCGAGTGTTTGATCATATTTATAAATTAGATTTTTTTATATAAATTATTAAATTTGATACATTTTTGTTGTTTTAAATTATGTCATTCTCATTAAAATTATCAGTTATAAAAATGATAAATAACTTTGTTTGGATGAAGTGAATTATAATAAAAATAAATAAATAATTTTAAAGATATGGAAATTAATATTAGGGTGTAGTGAAAAAATATAACATATATTTATAAAAAATTTTAAAAATAAATACGAATTGGTTGAGTTCATGATTTTTAAGTTCAAATTTCATCGTGTTTCCTTATTTTTTTAAATTTATTTAATGTAAAAAATATAAAAATACGCTCATAATTATATTTATTATTTTGTAAAAAGAACATACACTTTAACCATTTTTCAATTGAGTTGGTGACCAATTGTTGTCTAGTTGACTCGTGACATCAACTCAGTTAAAAGCTTAAATATAACTAAATTTTGTCGCACCAATGATATGGGTTAAATAAAATATTTTATAAAATTTTTATTCAATAATGAATACCAGCAAAGTGATAATGAACCGATATTGTAACACTATTGAATATGTTTTGTTTAAAGATGATATTAAAGTATGAAAAGACAAAAGTACCACCATAATAATATTAATTATAATTTAAAAGAAGGGGTATTTTTATAAATAACTAAGTTGATAACTAGGTCAAGGGTGACATTAACTTAGTAAAGTGTTTAAATATAAGCATTAGATGTAGATAGATAGATAATATACAATTTATCCAAAAATAAAATGGTAATTTACATTTGAGGCCACTTAATTTAGCACCAATTTTCATATGAGTAACAAAACTTTTAATTTTATCAAATTATATCACTCAACTTCTATTATTAATAATTTTACTTATGCTAATTCCGTTAAGTAATTCTAAATTCCCATGAATAGAATTGACTCAAAATCAATATGTCATCTGTCTCTAGACATTATCATGAGTTGAATCATCTCTGATTTAGATTTGAAGGTTCGTCCGAAAAGTTGGAGAGTTTGGACAAAAATATAAACCCAAAAAATTGACTTAAAACAAAGGCGGACCTTGGGTAGGATTTTCTTACACAGACCCGGCCCGGCTCGAATCAGCCTAAACTTTTTTTTGCTGTTGTTATGGTGCTATTTTGCTATTATATTGTTTTTAGAGGCATCTACTTACTAAGTTGCAACTATCTTAGTGTTATTTAAGTACAATATATATTTTAATGTATTTTCTATTTGTTGGTAACCATTTATTTTAATGTTTTTAATGTATTTGATGTATTATATTTTTTAAATTTATTTTTATATAAACATAAACTCAAAAAATCAATACGAGTAGGCTAGGCTGGGCTTGAGTTTAGCTTTTTTTTTTTTAATTTAGGTTAGGATTGGGTAGAATTTTAGGCCATTTTTGGGCCATACCAAATTTAAAATTTTGCATCAACCTAGTCCTAATCTTACTCTGCTTGACCCATGATTAAGTCTAAATGTGTTTAATAGGACCGATTCATGTTGAAATTATTTAACAAAACCAGTCTAAGCAATCTAATTTGTTAATAATAAAAGTTTATTGTAATTTACACGAAAGTTAATGTTAAGTTCATTGATGTACAAACATTGTTGCTCTCATCATTTTGATTCGCAATATATTTAAAAAAATATAAAAAAATAATATTTCATTTCACATTATTTATATACACATCTAGTGGCTGAAATTAAATGTAGAAGTAGTTATTATCACTTTTTTCTTTGATATTTATGATGCTAGGGATCTATAAGTGAAGGTAGGGATATATAAGTGTACTTTCTTTGTTGTTTACTCTCAATGAGACAAAAAGTGAAAAGTGACCAACCAGCTCCTGATATTTTTTACAAGAAATTAAAAGTGGCATTAATTTATTTTATGAATTTTTTCCTCCACATTATTTATAATCCCTTTTTAATAATTTAATGACATTTTAATAACTTTTTTATGTCATTGACACATAATTTTGGTAAATTTTTGACACATATTAGGGTTTAGGTTCGAGGTTTAAGGTTTAGGCTTCGGGGTAAAAGACAAAAATTATGCGTTAATGACATGAAAAAATTACTGAAATACCATTAAATAATTAGAAAAAGACCATAGATGATGTGGTTTTAACAATTTTGTTAAATTCTGGTTCTTTACAACGTCATTTTTTAGTTACATTGATATTGAACGAGTAACTTGTTTTTATTTCAAAATGTCACACCAATAAATTTAACCAAAAAAAATTAACAATTTTAACAATCAGATCCAAAATTTGAAATCTGAAAAATAGATAAACTATAAACCCTTGAAATTAAAAGTATAAGGACTAATTTCTAAATTTACAAAAGAGCATAGGAATTTATAGAATATTTAAACTTATTTTCATTCGAAATTAAATTTTAGCATTAAAAATAATAAAACATTGATCGAGACAAGTTTTGCGAATATTGAATGAATTAAAATGTTTGAAGATAATTACATAATCATCCAACTTTTTTCTTTTTTTATGCAATAATTATGTGAATCCTCGTACATATGCTTTCACCAAATTGAGAAATTGACGGACATAAATTGATTAAGGATCCTCATTCATATATTTTCAAAAGGATACCTAAAATGTTGAATTTTGATTATGGAATTACAATGATATGAGTGAATCGATGTTAAACATCTTACGTGGATTGAGATTAGGGTTAAGCAAATCAAAATCTAGAAATTAAAAATCGATTAGAAGGGGGTGTTTGGATTGTTTACGAAACATCTAATTAAATATTTAATTTCTGTTCCGTTATTCATACCATTAATAAAACCCCCTAATTGATTTGGTGTCACAAGCTAATGGTGTACTAACTTAGTTAGAAAATTATTAATATGCCATTTTATTAAATGTCTACTATTGTTATTTTGATGGCATTTTTGTCTTTTCATTATTTTATATAGTTTTTAAATCAAAGAACTCAAATTAACATATCTAGGGATTGAATTCGCGTTTAATGAATTTATAAATAAATTCTTTACGATTACACCGATAATAATTCTCGAGTAAACTTAAAATTTTTAACTTTTAACATAAAATGTTTCCTATCACCATATTTGTGTATCTATACTATTAAAAAAATATTTTCATCTGTTATTATTAATCAGTTCCAAATAATATTTTCCATTGTTTATTGTATACTATTTTTAAATACAAATTTATATTTTAAACATATGATTTTCATACTATACGCGTGTGATAGAGTTTCTAGTATATATACACTGCTTGAATGATTACTTCATATTTGTTTTACGATCTATGTTCGGGGTTCGGAACTGCCTCTTCAAGTACTGTCGTCTCCAAAGTTCGAATCTGAATCTTAATTTAAAATTTTGGTTCTAAAATTTAATGTGTGCTTGGCACACTCCTATAGTAGGGTATGATGACCCAGCAAACCCCATTTGAAGAGTAATCCACTTCTACCCCTTCATTATTATTATTTTTAATAATGTAATTTTAATAGCAATATAGATATAGTAATTTTTAATTATTATTTATAATATAAATTAGTCTTAAAAAAAAATTGGAAGCTTTCAAGCCAAAACTCCAAATAAGAACAAAAACATATACAAAAACAAACAAATTGCAAGAGGTCTCAACTCTCAACCCAAGTTGTGGTGCATATCCCATTTTCCACACTCCATTTCCCCAGATTTTCACGGTACACAAACAGCCATAATTCTCAACAACTCGTTATATATATAATTTCTGGGTTCAATCGTTTCTTGTTGTTTGTAGTTTTGGTTTTAATCTTTGAAGGAAGCAAAAAAGAAGGGAAAAAAAAAAGTTTGAATTAATGCTAGCTGTGTCACCTTTGAGGAACAACACAAGCAAAGATGATGACGAAGGAGAGATGGAGAGTACTTTCACAATCAGCTCCGACGAGTTCCCGGATTTCGCTGACGGGAACTTACTTGAAAGTATCGATTTCGACGATCTTTTTCTCAGCATCGATGTTGATGGCGACGTCTTACCTGATTTGGAGTTGGACCCCGAAATTTTGGCTGTATTGCCCCCCGCCGGCGAGGAATCGGAGATGAATGCGTCGGGAGAAAAAACCGAGGAAAGTGATAATCAGAGGAAAGATGAAGAAGAAAATAAGGTTTCGACGAGTAAAGGCGACGAGGAAACCGTCAGTAAAAGAGAGGAGCCTAAAGCAGTTAAAACAGGCTCTAAAGATGGTGATAAGGGAAGAAAATCGTCAATAAAAGGAAAGAGCAACAACAACAATCAAGGCACTCGAAAAGTGAAGGTAACTGATACTCGGATTTTAGGGTTTCATTTAGTTTGTCCAGAATTCTATGGGTTTGAGTATTGATACTTTTTGCTACGCATTCAAAATCCGTCACTAAAAAGAATTAGGCTTCTTTGTTGCTAATTTTCTCTTATTTTGAATTGTTTGAAGGTGGATTGGACGCCGGAGCTTCACCGGAGATTTGTACAAGCGGTGGAGCAGCTAGGGGTGGACAAGGCGGTGCCGTCGAGAATTTTAGAGCTTATGGGAATTGATTGTCTCACTCGCCATAACATCGCCAGCCATCTTCAAGTAAATATAATTATAACCATTAATTCTTCAAAAAAAATATTTTTTTGGCTGTTCATCGATTAAAATTTTAAGAATTTCATTAAATTTGTTGATAAATATATATATTTTGTTATAATTATGTTTTGTGGTGCAGAAATATAGATCTCATAGGAAGCATTTACTAGCTCGTGAAGCGGAGGCGGCAAGTTGGATACACAGACGGCAAATATATGGCAGCGCTACGCCGGTTGGTGGAGGAGGGAAGCGAGATGTGAACCATTGGCTTCCACCCACAATGGGTTTCCCGCCATCAGCTTCACCCATGCACCACCAGAACCACCTTTTTAGGCCATTGCATGTATGGGGTCATCCCACTATGGATCAGTCTTTAATGCACTTATGGCCAAAACACTTAGCACCCCCTCCGCCACCACCACGGCCAGCTTGGGGACCTCCACCACCGGCAGACCCTAGCTTTTGGCACCATCAGCACCACCGTGTATGCTCCTGTCACCCTATTCTTTACTAGAAATCTAAAAGTAAATTAGCTGCTAAAAGTTTTTTTTTTTTTGGTTTAATAGGTACCAAATGGACAAACCCCGGGAACACCGTGCTTTCCACCCCCATTGACGGCGGCACCAACGGTAAACCGTTCACTCATTACCGTTTTGGATGCTTCTTGTTTTGTATACATGTATGTATTTATATAATCTAATTAAAATGATTAGGTTATTAATTTAGTGGGATTTGGTGCTAATTTACATGCAGAGATTTGGTGCAGTACCGGTGCCGGGCATTCCTCCCCACCATGCAATGTACAAAGCTGACACCGGCATCGGTGTCCCGGCCAGCCAATTACGTCGCCACCCTCTAGTCGACTTACATCCGGTTAGTAGCTTATACTTTGTTATCAATGAATTAGTGATAAAACACCGACAAAAACTTAAATTTGAATATTATTAAAATAACAATTACGATGAAAAAAAACTTAAATTCTAATCTTAAACTAAACCAATTATTTTAGTTATATTAGTTCATTAATAAACAAATAAAAGCAAAGCATTTTTTTTAAATGTTTTTTTTTCTTTTTCTTGGATAAACCTTCATTCACATACTTATGATATAAGATAAAAATTTTAAGCATTTTTAACAAAATAACCCTCAATAATTATTATTGACGTTAAATCTATGATTTCATCCATAATATTTATAATCTTTAATATTTATATCTACAATCTATGTAACACAGTCGAAAGAGAGCATCGATGCCGCTATCGGAGACGTTTTATCGAAACCGTGGCTGCCGCTTCCTATCGGGCTGAAACCGCCATCAACGGATGGCGTTTTGGTGGAGCTACAACGTCAAGGAGTCCCAAAGATACCACCTTCTTGTGCTTGAACCGCTTCCGGCCCACAGCGGCGAAAACTGTTAAATCCGACGACATATCTCGACGTTAAATTCATGTAGAAATCTAATCCTTCAAAAGGGTTTTTTTTTTTTTCCGGCTAAAGTTGCGGAGCAACTTGGTTGTTGTTTTTGTTCCCGTGCGAGGACAGGTTTATTAATTAAGGTTGCCTAATCGATCCATTGTCTTGTAATGAAAAACCAGTTTTTTTGGTAATGGTTTTAATGAATTGAGATAATTTATTTGGATTTATGTTTTGATAATGAAATTGTTGGGTCACTGTCAATAAAATAGTGACTTAACATTTCCCATTACTCTTCTCAAAGAAAAAAAAAAACATTCCCATTACTAAATTAAATTGATGTGGGCATTTAATTAATTTTTTTAAATTTAGGAGTTAAATGTTTTTTTTAAATAATTCGAAGGGTGTAATTAAAATATTCAAAAAATTGTGAGATTTATGAGAATTTTTAAATAAAATGTATAATGATAATTTTTAAAATTAGAGGGGCTTAATTAAAATTTTCAAATAAATCAAAAGAATAGTGAAAATTACCATCCGACCTTGATTATTAAGTTTTGATTAATTTAAATAAATCAATTATAATAATTTTTTAAAATAAAATCTATTGATAAATGTTGGATGAATGGTAAAATACATTGCAGTTAAGTAACGCTTAGTATATGATGGAAAGTGTTTATTTTATTTACATTCTCATGAATACGGTAATGTGATTCCCATGATAAAACACGATAAAGTAGTTTTCCCATGTAAATTGAAAAGCTAAAAAAATTATATTAACACAAATTAACTCTATTTTATATTGGTTTAAGGTATTAGTCATCTATTAATAAATGTAAAAAGAAAGGTATTGCCTCCATCCTCCTGTATGATTTTCTCTATTATATGAAATACTTATTATTTTTCGTAGGATATGGGTAGAATTGTTTCATTTAAGTTGTGTAGGATTGTGAGTTAGACCGCATTTGGTTTTACATTCCTATATATGGTTTAATTATTTGTAGTTTTGCTCAAAGCAATACCTAAAATCAACCCTTTTTTTAACATTTTTATGAGTTAATTTTTAGCTAAAACAAATCGTGATTTCAATAATTCTTTTTAAATTTATTCCAAAACATGTTTTATATATACTTAATTTTATATATGCATTGTTATATTTAGAAAATATATGCAAAACAAATTGAAACAATCTTACTTTCATTTAAATTATTAATTAAATATTATTAATTAAATATTTAATCTAAATATTTGTTAAGAATAAAGTTTACATATAAATTAAATAAATGAATATTTTATTTTATTTAATAAGGTTAAATTTGTAAATTATTATTACATTCGCAGGAGAATACTTAGTGAAACAAACGTCATAATGTATCTTTCTTAGGATTTTAATCAATACCTTCCAATGTATACCAAATGTTGTAAAGTAGCATTCTCGACAATCACATTTCATTGGAATCATAACATGAGAAAGCACTAAATACTACCTTAGTGTTGTTGGAATCGAACTAGATCACCTAGTCAGATTGTTTGACTAAAAATTGAATGCTATACTAGTCCAAACAAAGGGATTGAATTGATCTCTAAGTGAACTACTCAAAACATGTGAAAAACAAGAAATTAAGAGGTTAAAAACAACGACTGAACAAGTTCATAAATTTTTTTATTCTTATGATTTTTAGTTGTTTATTTATTATTAGACCAACAGTCGAACCGATAATCGGTGACTTAACTAGTTTAAATAGTAGCCCAATTTTGGAAACATTGATTTCACTCACGAGGAGAGAAAATCGATTTTGATACCTGAAAATTATGACGACATTATTGATAAGAACAATCACAAAACTTAAAAAAAAAATATCTTTAAAATTTTTTCTTTACCATTAAACTAATATATCATCGAAATTTTATCTTAAATACATATATTTCAAACTATATATATCTCTTTTTTTTTTAAACTATTAATTATCTATTGTTTATATCGATTATAACTACATAAGTGTATATATACTTATAAATTTATATATTAATAAAGTCATTATCTAGAATGTTTACATATTTAATTAGGAATAATTTGAATTGTCAGTTGAGTATTAGTTCGATTAGTATGGGTATTATTATTAATGCAGGGAAGACGTGGGTTCTACTGCGTTGAAGTGAATTATCCTCCTATTTACGGGTCAGGAGGAATTATAGATAATTTTAGGTATTGTGTTAAAAAAATAGATACGATCAAAACGAGATTAAAAAAATAACGTGAATTTTAATCTTCATAGTAAAAAGATTATATATTAATTATGAAACATAAAATTTTTTATTTATAAATTGGATAAATATTGTGTTTGTAATGTTTTTAAATATAACATATATATTAAAATTAAATAGTGTAAAATGTTTATATTTAAATTTAATATATTTTTTATTTGTATATATTATCGGATGCACGAGATTCTGAAATAAATAGAGACAAAAGTTTTTTTTTTGAAAAAAAATAGAGACAAAAGTTAGTGACCGAGTAATCTGTGGTATATATTTAGTGGGACCAAGGACCACACTAAATAACACGTGTCCCTCTGATGAAATAGGGTGGACTAACTACTCATGGTACTACTGTCGTTTTTGTTAACCATATCTATAAATTTTTTAAAGTTTTTTACATTTGCAAATTCTCTAAATTACAATTACAATCATGAGTAATTATATAATGGAATTTAATCCATACAAAATAGAGTAGACCTGTCCATGGGCCCGACGGCCAGGCTCGGCCCTGCCCGAAATATGGGAGGGTTTGGGTAAAAATATAGGCTCGAAATATGGCTTGGGCAAAAAAATGAGCCCGTTTAAAAAACGGGCCGGGCCTCGGGCACTACTTTTTTGGCCCGGGCTCGGCCCAGCCTGGCCCGAATATAATAAATATATTTTTTTATTTTTTAATTTTAAAATACTTTTAAAATAATTTTGTTTTTATTTTTTTAATTTTAAAATAATTTTTTAATGTTTATTAAAAATGGGCCGGGCTGGGTCGAGTTCGGGCTTATGATATTTTTCTCGGGCCGAGACTGGGCAAAATTTTAGGCCCATATTTCGGGCCGGGCCCGGGCCTAGTAGGCGGGCCAAAAATTTTTTCTGGGCTCGGCCCGGCCCATGGACAGTTCTAAAATAGAGTGAGTAAGGGTGAAGTTATAAAATTTTTCTCTAGGTCGGAACTCGGAATCAAGTTATATGATTTTATGAGTAAAAGTACAATTTTATCATTTAGAGGGTCAAAATATAGTTTTTTTTCATATATTAATATAAAATTTTGTAACTTGTAAA
Source organism: Gossypium hirsutum (assembly GCF_007990345.1). Lineage (NCBI taxonomy): Eukaryota > Viridiplantae > Streptophyta > Magnoliopsida > Malvales > Malvaceae > Gossypium > Gossypium hirsutum. The sequence goes on along the minus strand of NC_053437.1, from coordinate 1,519,276 downwards.
GGGCCAAAATTGAAATTTTCATTTTAAGGGCTTAGGCTCTTGTTAGTCCCTTTAGCGTTGCCTTTGAGAGTGGACGGAGAATCGAAGAGAACCAAACAAATCTATTTATGGCAAACGCAGATATAAACATTAGAGATTTGTAGTGTTCAACGACACACATATAATTTTCTTTTGTCCAATAACATTTTTTAGGTCTAATATTTTTGTCCAATCTCTCTTAAGTTTCAAGCTATCCATTGAACTTAAACTGATTATCTTATCATTGAACAAATCTACAAGAGATAATCGACTCTCTTTACTTTCCATTACTTGAATAAAAAAATTATTTAAGCAATAAGAAATATAGCTTTTCATTCATTTGTTTAATTTTAATGAAATCCAAACATAGGGTAAAATAAAAATTAAATTACCAATGGATGATTGGATAAAGTGGTGGTCAACTTCTTGTTCAGGTATTTGAACAATGTATGAACCTTAAAACTATCATTAGAGATAAGTAAAATTCGATTTGATTTAAAATTTTTTTTTTTTGAATTGCAAGTTAATCAAATTGTATTATTCGGGGCTGTTTAATAAACTCAATTAAGTAATTCGACTTTTCGAGTTCTATTCAAGTTGAATTTTACAGCTCGAATAATAGATTGGTGTAAATACTCATTAGGTCCCTGACAGTTTCAAAAATATACAACTTGGTCCCTCCAAAAAATTACAAAAAAATCAAAATATTTATAATTTTTCTTCCAAAATTTTTAAAATATGTATAAATTAAAAAAATGTAAATATGGCAATATATATTAAAAGAGAATCTAAAATGAAATATTTAATGCCTTAAACGGGTAAATTATCAAATTAAGTTTATCATACTAATTATCTTGATTTTTTCCCCTCTTATTTCACTCGATTCAACCAAATATTTACCCCTAACTATCATTAGTGGGAAAGGTTTACATAAATATTACTTCTAACCCGAATATGATTATTGTCCAAACGTGAAACGAATAAAAAACATCTATAATTATACCGGAAAATAAAATTATAGTCAGAGAATTGGGTCTAGCATACACATGTGGAGAGTGGGGCATGAAAGGAAGCTAAAAGCCTGAAACTGAAATATGAAAATGAAGGGAGACAATGAGATAACCACAAAAGGAGCAAAGGAGCCAATTGATGCATGGAAGTTTCCTAAATTCCAAACATTTGAGGTTTCATCAAAGTTGACAATGCAGACCTTGATCCTTTTTGAATGGAACTTTCACTCTTTTCATTCAAGTTGCAAGTTTTGGATAGAAATGATTTTTATTTTGATTTTTAATATCTTATATTAATTTTTAATTTTAATTTAAGGGATCATCTTTCACATTAATTTTGGAATTTTACAATTTTTTTTGTTTAGTCTGTAAATTTGGATTCTATTAAAGTGTGATGATATGGTCATACGAGTTCGTGCCACATTATCACTTGATTTTAGAAAAATAGATATGATGATAAGTTTAGTCTTGAACATTTACGTATTTTATCAAATTGACTCTTATTCTTTATTTGAACTAAATTTGACCCTCGACGTATTAAAAAAAGGTTGAATTAAACTATGAATCTTTCAAAAAAGAGTTAATTTGTTGTTGTTGTTTTTAATAAAAATAGTGACTAAATTTTTAAACATGATAACTCACTTGGCAATCCACGGGTGTTTCATGCTATGTTTTGAATTTTTAAGAATGTATTTTTTCCCTAAAATTTTGAAAATTTTTAATATATTTTTTAATTATTAGTTGAATTGACATATAAGACAAATAATGTCATGCCAACATGAAGTACTAGTGGACTGCCACTCGGGTTGTCATGCAAATATCGTTAAAAATTTAATGTTTTAGTCGGTATTTCCGCTAATAAAAAGCAATTTGATTCTTTTTTAAAGGTTAATTGTCAAATTTAGCTAAAAAAGAATAAGTGCTAAATTGACAAAAAAATTTAAACATCGAGGGTTAAATTTATCATTATGTTGAAAAATTGTAATTTTTTTGAAGTGTCTTTTGAGTTTTTTTAGATTTAACATAATCTTTTAAAAAAATTAAACAATAATAAGGCACTCCGAGAGGGTGTTACGTCATCACAGCTAATGAAATTTGAGTTCAGTGACCAATTTGAAAAAAAAAAAGTGATGTTCTTAAGCTAATATAGACCCTGAAAGGTTAGAGGAATAAGTTGAGAAAAGTTGCTAAGTTTAGGAACTAAATGTTACTGCATCTCATTGATTTAAATGTATTGGCTTCTAATGTCACATAGGTTTAACATTTAATCAATTTTTTAAATATTATATTTATTTCAATAATTAAGGTGTGCTTAGAGTTCTTTTTAATTAATAATTATATTTTAAAATTAGCACAATATTTTTTAACTAATAATTATAAATTAAATGATAATATTTTTAAATATGTAATAACTATCACAACCTCTATCTTACTTCAACTTTTTTTATTTTAAAATGCGAATTGAGTAGTATGACAAAAAATAAACGACATTCTCGTCAATTCAAAAGTTTTCTCAAACTCGTGCATATCTATATATTTTATAGGGGTAATTATTTGATACATTGCTGTTGGAGTTTTTTAGACTCCACAAACGGGTTAAGGGTGAAATAAAATGGACCCGATAAGCAAATGGTAATATGGGTACAATTGTTAGCTGTGGTTTATGAAGATAAAACCCAAGACAAAAAAAAAAAATTGATAGTTTAAGTATTACTTTTGACCAATAAAACTTTAGTTACATAAGTGAGAAAATCTATATAAGTTAAGTATGGGTTTTTATAGTTAATGTTTAAAAAAGGTGTGTGAAAAATATTTTAAAAATAAGGGTAAACTAAATTTAAGGTCACTAAACTATTAGTAAGTTTATGTTTTGGTTACTCAACTTGGAAAAGTTATAAAAATGGTCACTGAGCAATTCGAAAGTTTTTATTTAAGTCACTAAACTATTGAAAAGTTTTTATTTAAGTCATTGGGCAGTTGATCTCTCTCTCTCTCTCTTTTAAAGTTCGACTAATGAGCTCCAAGCAACGATTTGGCGATCGACATAGTTGATTAGCACCCATCAACGGGTAAAAGAACATACCTTAAATCTAGGCCGATTTGATGGTTAGTGTTAGAGATCGAAAAAGAAAGTTGTTTAGATTTTGATTCACAAATTCGTGACATTCAAAGTTGTTTCATGAAAAAAAAATTGAACTATATAGAAGAGAAGAGGAAGGAGAGCTTTCGATTAGTGTAGATAGTGCGAACAAAATAGGCCATACAACAACGATTTTAACAACCCAGTGACTTAAATAAAATTTTGCTAATAGTAGTTTAGTGACCTGGTGTAACTTACCAAAAAAGATAATTAGGGCCTTACGGCCCCTTTGGATGAACGGTGTGTTTACTTGCAGTTAGTATAAAAACAACAGTGGCGGTAAAATTAAATACGGTAACAATACTGTAACGTGAGATAAAAAAAAGCAAAACACACTGCATTGGAGGTAAACGCCCATCCAAAAGGGCCCTTAGTAAAACAATAATTGGACCTTTTCAAAAAATTCCAATTATCTTATCGAGCCCGGCTTGTTTCAATCATATATTTTAAATGGGCTTTAAAATAATAAAACCCATGTAAACTATTAAATCTGGTTCGGCTCGGTCCAAGTACATTCCGCTCTTTCATCTTCGGAGAGGGGCCGGTTTAGAAAAAAAAAAAGATGCCCTGATTGCTTGGAGAGAAATTCATTGTAAAAAATATTAGTACTTAAAAGAGTTCCACTTCTCTTTTGTTCTTGCTCTCCTCCAAAAGGAAATCCCTAAAACCCAATAACTCGAAAAGCAACCCTAATTACGATGTCGGATCAGAAAAACGACGCCGGAACTTCTCAGGCGAATGCTCCGGCGAATGATCCAAAGAAGAAAGAGGACCAAAAGAAGAAAGATGATGAGGATCTGGTGAGTGGCTGTTCGGGATTTAGCTTTTCCGGTTAACTGTATCGAATTTTTTAACACTTGGCTTTTTTTTTATGCAGTCGGAGGAGGATTTGGCTTTGAAACAACAGTTGGAGTTATATGTAGAGAGAGTTCAGGATTCCGATCCTGGGTTACAGAAAGTAGCTCTTGAGAGCATGAGGTGATTGAATCTAATTAGGGTTTTTTTTGTCACTGTTAGTTAAAGGTTATTTAAAAAAAAATTATGATTTGATTTGATATGCCATGTAGGCATGAAATCCGGACTTCAACAAGCTCTATGACTTCTGTTCCGAAGCCATTGAAGTTTCTCCGTCCTCATTATGGAACCCTAAAAGCTTTTTACGAGACAATGCCAGAATCTGATTTAAAGGTATTAGGAATTTTGCTTTGATTATCTTCCATTACATCTTTTATTAGGGTAATGTTTATTGGGCTAAGCAATTCACTGAAGGATGATTTAGATGAAGGCATTAATATTTTATATAGGGACTTTGTTTATAATTTTTATTTCAGGGGTGCTGCGAATTGTTCCTTATATAAATATCTCAATTAACCACACTTTTGAAAATCAAGAATTTCAATTTTCTTAAAGTGTTTGCTTTCCTAGATATTCCCTTTTTTTCCCATATACTCTGCATCACTAATTTACCTTAACTTGTTTGCAGAAATACTTGGCCGATATCCTGTCTGTGTTGGCACTGACCATGTCTGCAGAGGGAGAGCGGGTAGCTTTCAAGTTTTTTATTTTTGGGAACACTATAATTGTGGAATTACACATTTTTGTATCGATTTTTCTTACCCCACTTGTTTTGAGTTCTATCTTTGTTTATCATTTTTTCGTTTGACAATCCTACAGGAGAGTTTGAAGTACAGATTGTTGGGTTCAGAAGGTGATATTGGTTCGTGGGGTCATGAGTATGTGAGGTGAGCATTGTCCGACTTGATAACATGCTAATTTACTCTACTTTTTGTGAAAATTTTGTATTAGGGGTTCTTCATCAGCTATATCTGGTCAAACTTGTGAGTGGTTTTAGATTATGATAATGTTTTTGTGTTTATTTGTTGGTATATTGGTTTCAAGTTCCACTTTGTGTTGGTGCTCCGTCTTAGGATTTGTAACCAGAAGATCACCTATGCGAAATCTTTCATTTTATGCATCATCTTTTCATGTTCGTGATGACATATAACTGGAATAATTTTGTTCTCACTTCATTATTTGCGCTCAGGAACTTGGCTGGAGAAATTGCACAAGAGTATGGGAAGCGACAGGTTAGAAGTCTAAGGAAATCTTTAGACATTTTGTAGTTTCTATGAGTTATGTAATGTAGGGTTATCTTTAATGGCGAGACATTAATCTGGATGATAATGTTATTTACTTTGTTGCTAATGCAGAGTGAAGAGGCTGCAATTGAAGATCTAATGGAGCTTGTGCAACAGATTGTGTCATTTCACATGAAGGTATAGCTTTCTCCTTGTCATATGTAACAGGCAATTGATTTTTTTTTTTTGCAGAACAAATTTTTTTCGGAAATTTCTTTGGCTTCATGTTTCTAACACCTCTGTACTTTTTGATACAGCACAATGCTGAACCTGAAGCTGTTGATCTCTTGATGGAGGTACCAGACAACATTTTTTTAATCTTTTCAGGTTTCTTATCTGTGTTCCCTTCTCTTGTTACTGAGCTCAAAACACCTAACTGCAGGTTGAGGATCTTGACCTTTTAATTGAGCATGTTGATAAGACAAATTTCAAGAGAACTTGTCTATACCTCACCAGTTCTGCTAGGTATGGAGTTTAAAAGCTTTGGACTACTTTCCAATATACATACAGTGTTTTTATTGTTCTTCTGATAGTATTCTCAATCAATCACGTGTTGAACTTGTTAAGTCTAAAAAAAATATACAATTTTATCTTTTAACGTTCGTTCCCATGACAAATAACGTCGAGCCTGCTCTTCCTGTGATGACATTTCATGGTGCAATATTTTTTCAGATACCTTCCTGGACCAGATGACATGTTAGTTTTGGATATTGCATACACAATATATCTTAAGTTTGAGGAATTCGCGAGTGCACTTCAAATTGCACTTTCCCTTGACAACATGCAGGTTTGTTTCCTATTATGTTTTTCTCCTTTCTTGCCATGCAGCATTGTTTTGCAAATCCTTTTCAGGATTTCAGTTTTAAATTGATTTTTGTATTAACAATTTAGTATGTGCTCTTTCAGCATGTGAGACAGGTGTTTAGATCTTGTGATAATCAGCTAAAGAAGATGCAATTTTGCTACATTCTTGCTCGACATGTAAGTACGCAGCTTGCTTTATTTTGCTTTGTTGTGCTGAAAGCATCTGTAACTGTTTGTTGCTAAGTATGTCGTTAGTTTATATTTTCTTCTGATTATGGACGTGTGACTATTTGCAGGGGATCACCTTTGAGCTTGATGATGATATGGTTGCAGATGATGATGAAAGAGAGACTTTACAGGATATCATCAACAATACTAAATTAAGTGAAAGTTATCTCACCCTTGCTCGTGATATCGAGGTTATGGAGCCTAAATCTCCAGAAGATATCTATAAGGTTTGGACTTCAAAACTTGCTAAACATTTTAAGGTAGTATATAAGACCTGGTGCTGTACCTTTAGTGGTTGGCTGCCCCCCTCCTCATAAAAGATTATTTTTCTTTTGCCGGTTTTGATAGGGTGTGAAGTGCTTAAATTATCTCAGTTATTAAAGTGTGCATCTTACTGCATTGACCATGTTGGATAATTTGCTTAATGGATTGACAACTTACATGCTTGGATTTGTTAGGCTCACTTGCTTGATGGCCGTGCTAGTGCTGGTGCAAGTGTTGATTCAGCTAGACAGAATTTGGCTGCTACGTTCGTCAATGCATTTGTTAATGCTGGTTTTGGCCAGGTATAGTTTACAAGCTTAAAAATAATGAGATCATGGTAGCTTAAGTTTTAATATCAATTGATGTGTGCCTTGCAGGATAAGTTAATGACAGCACCAGCAGACTCTTCAATTGGTGGTTCATCTGGAAATTGGCTTTTCAAAAACAAAGAACACGGGAAGACCAGTGCCGCAGCAAGTCTGGTACGCTTACCCTACTATTTTTTGCCCCAATATGTGTATGCATAGGTTGGTAATCAAGTTCATAATTGGAATCTAGCTTAAGTATATGATTTGGCTTCCCCATAACAGGGTATGATTCTATTGTGGGATGTCGACTCTGGGCTTGCTCAGATCGACAAGTATTTCCATAGCAACGATAACCATGTGATTGCTGGAGCATTATTAGGAGTTGGGATTGTCAATTGCGGTGTTAAGAATGATTGTGACCCTGTGAGTTCCCTTTCTCCTCATCATTGTTTGGTTCATTCAGAGTATAATGCTCACTATATTACTGTCTTATTTCCTTTTATAAGGCACTGGCTCTATTGAGTGATTATATTAGTAAAGAGGATTCTTCAGTTCGTATTGGTGCAATTATGGGTTTGGGAATTGCATATGCTGGTGCCCAGAATGAGCAGGTATAAATCTTGCGCTTTATCTCCTGTTAATGAACCTCCTAGTGCATGGCATTGGCGGCTATAATGAATGTTTACCAATTTAATTTACAGATCCGTAGCAGCTTGACTCTGATACTTAATGATGCAAAGGCTCCCCTTGATGTGATAGCATTTACTGCAATTTCATTGGGTTTGATATACGTGGGTTCCTGCAATGAGGAGGTTGCACAGGCTATTATATTTGCTTTAATGGACCGAAGTGAGTCAGAGTTGGGGGAGCCTCTCACTCGTCTTCTGCCACTTGCTCTTGGTCTTTTATACCTTGGGAAGCAGGTAAATGACTTTTTCGGGTTCTGGTATATCTAGTGAACTAGTATGGTCCACCCATGCTCCGCGTTGGGTTGATTATTTGTTTCTATCAAATTATAGAGTAAAAATTTGAAGAATAAATACTCTAAGCAAAGATTTTAGAACCAAAATGGTGGTTGAACTGGTCAGACCAATGGTTCATATGGTTCGATTAAATAAATCATTAAAAAACATAAAAATAAAAATATTTTAAAAAATAAAAGACCGGCTCAATTGGCTTTTTAGCCTAATTCTACTGACCCGTATTGGTTCGTGGGTCAACTGGTTTGATGCCTCTCTCGGGACTGGTACTCCAGCTGTTTGATTGGTTCAAACAACCATGACTTTAAGTCTCTACACTTCATACATTTGGAATTTAATCCTCTTACTTTTATTTTGAAGAATTTATCTCTCGATTTTATGGATTTAAAAATCGGCTTTCGAATTATATATAACCACATAACATTTTAATTGAAGAGCTAACGATATTAACCATTTGAGCTAATTCATAAAATTATAAAAATATAGAGATCAAATTATGTTAGAAATTAAAGTATAAGGATTAAAACTCAAATTTTAATGTATTAGGACCAAAATTGGAAATTAACCATTTCTCAAAAAATGAAAAAAAGAAAAAGAAAAGAAAAGGAGCTGGTGTTTGTGTGCTACGCGTCTTAATATATAAGTGTATGAATTATGTATGCTTTAGTCGTAGGTTGCATAGGTTTTAATTTTCAGCTTGAGAAAATTAGTCTGCTCATTACAATTTTGCAACATTTCATCCCAACTTGTGCTGCAAACTACAGGAAAGAGTGGAGGCGACTGCGGAGGTCTCAAAGACGTTCAATGAAAAAATAAGAAAATATTGTGATATGACACTACTTTCTTGTGCTTATGCTGGAACTGGGAATGTTCTGAAGGTAATCTCGTGAGTCATCAATATGCTGTGCAAATTTGATTTGGCATGAATATTAGCTAAACCCTTTTTATATGCAGGTCCAAAACCTTCTTGGTCATTGTGCTCAGCATCTTGAGAAGGGCGAAACCCACCAAGGTCCAGCTGTGCTTGGTATCGCCATGGTAGCAATGGCTGAAGAATTGGGTCTTGATATGTCAATTCGTTCACTAGAGCATCTTTTGCAGTATGGTGAGCAGAATATCCGTCGTGCAGTTCCTTTGGCTCTTGGTCTTCTTTGTATATCAAACCCAAAGGTAAACTAATCTCATTAAATGTTGCTGAACAGCCTAGTTTGTCCTTTTTCAAGTCACCACTTTTTCATCACAGCAAACGAGCTTGATCGATGTGATATTATGCAGGTTAATGTTATGGACACATTAAGCAGGCTTAGTCATGATTCGGATTCAGAAGTTGCAATGGTAAGATGATTAGAATTAGTGTTTTTTTCCCGCTCCATCTCTCCCATCAGCTTGCACTCAAAGTGTTTGTATGGATGCTGCAGGCTGCAGTTATCTCCTTGGGTTTAATAGGTGCTGGAACCAATAATGCTCGCATTGCTGGCATGCTTCGCAATCTTTCAAGTTATTACTACAAGGATGCTAGCCTTCTCTTTTGTGTATGTTTTCTGTACTCTTTATAATTCGATCCATGATACCGTGTGCTTTGTGAGACAAACTAAGGCTCGGTTGCTTGTCCAGGTGCGAATTGCTCAAGGTTTAGTTCATTTGGGGAAGGGTCTATTGACTCTTAATCCATATCATTCTGACCGCTTTTTGCTATCACCGTAAGTGGCTCTTCCAAAAACACATAATCGTATACTCTGCTTTATCTTGGTTAAACTGGATGAAATTTTCTTTCTTTTGTTGACTCCAGGACTGCACTTGCTGGTTTGGTTACAATGTTGCACGCATGCCTCGATATGAAAGCTATGGTACTGGGAAAATACCATTATGTCCTCTACTTCATTGTTCTGGCAATGCAGGTCAGTAATCAGTTACAGTCGTACTAGTTATTCTCCCAGTGCATGTGTTTTTCAATGCTGTTCTTGTTCTCGTATAATATTGTTTTCTATTGTCTACAGCCAAGGATGTTGATGACCGTCGACGAAAACCTCAAACCTCTATCGGTCCCAGTCCGTGTAGGTCAAGCTGTTGATGTTGTTGGGCAGGCTGGTCGACCCAAGACTATCACTGGCTTCCAAACTCATTCCACTCCGGTTCTTCTTGCTGCCGGTGATAGAGCAGAACTGGCTACCGAAAAGTAAGTTAAAACCTCTCCCGAGTGAATTGTCTGATTTAACCCTGATTTTCGCTAACAAATATCTCGTTTTTACAGGTATATTCCCCTTTCACCCATCCTGGAGGGGCATGTTATTTTGAAAGAAAACCCAGACTACAGAGAGGATAGTTAAGTTAAAAAGCAAGAACTCGGCCGCTACTTCCATGGTTGGTGATTGTAATGTGACACCGTTTTTAAACAAAGTTTCGAACTTTATTATTATTTTTTTCATGATAAAAGTTTTTTAAGTCAGAACGACTAGATATGAAAATGTTAGTTAAACCAGGCAAGCTTTCTTTACGGCAATATTCCCTTTTACATTTCTTTTGCTGCGCATTTTGATGTTTTGACCGACTCCATTAGTTTAGCATTCAAATATGGGGTTAAAAATTTGCTTAGTTTTGAATTTTTTTTATATTTGTTTGTAAAATTTTAAAATTCAATTCTTGTTAAAATTTTATTAAAATTGTTGGTTTGACAATGAGGTTCTAATGAGTTTGAAAGTAATCAAAGAATTTAGTAGTGTTCATGATAAGTAGAGGTAATCAAATTGTAAATGTATTAAAAAATTAACCAGCTTTAATCACACCAAAATTTCATCCAAGATGCTCATTCATTTGCTTTTGAAATAAACTGGAAAGTGAATAAAAATTTACACATCTTTAATATGCATAAATCTAGCCTTTTTAATTAGCTATTTATTGATTTTGCCATTAAATGTTGCCACTCTAATTAATACTTTTGGCATTAAATGTATACATTGATGAATGGGATAAAATCATTACGCAATGGAGTGTTAGTATTTGAAGTTGAGTTTTGGGGCATTCTGGATGGGGTGATTATTTTAAATGATGAAGATTTTAGATAGTGTTGATTCATATGCATAACATGGAGGTGGTTAAACCCATTGAAGATAGATGAATCAAACAAATATTAAAATATGGAAAATTATGATTTTTTAGGTATGTTCTCACCAAGGATGATCAAGCTGCTAATGGGATTGCCGAAGTTGACTTTTGATAGTAAGGAAGGTGTTCTATTTATTAGGAGGCTCCTAGGGAGATTTTACAAGACTTATGTTCAGATAAAGTAAATGATTTTTTTATTTATTTCCAGTAGTTTGATGTAAACACTTTGAATTTGTTATATTCAACAAAAAAAAATATAAATATATTTGTTTTTATTGTAACTTGGATTTGATATTTAAGAAAATAGTGGACGGCAAAATTTAGGGAATTATTATTTAAATATATGAGATCTGAGCTGTTCGTATAGAAGTAACTCGTTTATATATTAATTAATGCGTTTTAAATAAGTTGATAGGACTTAATTGATATGATATTGAAATTTTGTTGATTCAATCAGAACATTTTAAACTTTAAGAATCAATTTTGAATATGAGTTATTAATCGAGGATGTCCAAAGAATTTAACACATTTGGCCCATTTACTCATTCATGCTCATTAGATTCAACGCCACCCGATCCGTTTCTCAACTTCTCAAGCTCCGAAACAGGGTTTTAGAACTTTATGAATCCAAAATTAAAGGTCTAAAACCCTGAGAATTTTTGTGATTTTTGGCGTCTTTTGGCCCCACCGCCATCGCAAGATCAGTTTTCCGATCAAACTCTGTTCGGAAAGCTGCAGCTTGGGTCTCCCTCGAGCTAAAGCCAAAGCCGCTTCTTCCCCGCTTGGTCTCTCTTCCAGGATTCGTCTCTCAAATTCGCATTTTCAGGTCGCTCGTTCGTCTGCTCTAAAGGAAAAACACCATTCCTTCAATTTAAATTGTGACAATAAATCCAAATTTCTTTTTCAATTTATAGAAACCTTTTCTTTTTTGGTGTTGAAAGTGTCCAGTTGAATCTAGCTTCTGTGTTGAATCGATGCAATGATGATGCGTGACTAATGTTGAGAGGGAACGGAGCAAGTTTCTGCACACAATTCACCATTATAAGAGTGTATGCAGATAACAGGAAAAAATCAGTGAACTGTTGAAGAACCAAGTTGAATTTCCTTAGCTTCCAAGACAGAGAGATCCTTGAAAGTACTAAAAGTGTAAGTCAATTCTTTCTGATTGCCTTTGTAGTTCATAAACAACAATGGGTGAAAAATCTATTACCAAATTTATCCTTATGCTTAAATGCTGCAAAAATGCATTGCTGATTGCTGAATAAATATGAAAATGGTCGATTGCATGTAAAATGATGCTGCCAGAAGCCTGCTTAAAAGTTCTTTTTGTTTAAAATTAAAAGGGTAAACTAATCAGGTTTGTTGTTATTTTCGCCACTTAAAATTTATTTTTGTTAATTTTGTCATCCAAAAAAGAAATTGAACAAATTGATCACTCCACTGTTAAATAGTAACGGAAGACTAATAGTGCATTTATATGAAAAAAAATTATGGTGACCAAAATGGAAATGACCCTTATTTAGAGTGATTGACAATAGTTTACCCTAGTTTTAGAGTGACTAGACTTGTTCATGAATTGGGTCGGGTCGGTCTAAATATGATATTAACAAATTTTATGTTTGTTAAAGCTCGACTCGGCCGGAAATACGGGCTTAAATTTTTACCTGAATTTGTCCATATTTGCAAAAGGCTAACCCAAGCTCATTTCAGATATGGTCATATTATTTTTTAAATTTAAAAAAAAAATATTTATATTATTTTAATTTAATATATTTTTTATTTATTAAAATTTTTTATATAATCATCTTAACATTTTTCTAATGTTTACATTAGAGTAGTATTGTATATTTAGTACAGATTTATTTTATGTGTTATAAATTACATAATACATAAAAATAACATAGCATAAAATATTACAAATTTAGAAATGAACCAGGCCGAGCCTAACCCATATTTTAAATGGGTCTAAATTTTTTGTCTATGCCCATATTTTGGGTTTAATATTTTGGCCCAAACCCTACTAAACTTTGAGTGGGCCTTGGCGGGTAGCCCGATTCATAAATAGGTCTAAGAGTGGCTAACGTGGAAATGCACAATTAGTTTTCCATTATCATTTAATAGTGGAGTAATCAATTTGATCAATTTTTATTTCGGGGTGATCAAATCAACAAAAAAACATTTAGGTGATTGAAATAAGAACGACTCATATTTAAAGTAACTAACGAGACAATTTATCTTAAATAAAATTTTAACTATGAAGTTAGAATTTACCTTGGATTATGTTGGTTCAAGGTGTAATATTCTTTGTTCAAGTTTTGTCTAGCCCGGTCTGAATAGTCCACACAACTCATGGATAGATTTATTCACAACAAATAGAATAAATTTTAAGGCAATTAGACTTGGTATATACATCTAGGTCTGTTTGATTAACGGAATTGATTTTCCGGAAAATCATTTCTAACTTTTCCAGCGTTTGATTGGCGGAAAACATTTTCCATTTGGAAAATGAACTCCAAAACAAGGGAAAATGGGTTACATTTTAGGGAAAATGTCTTACCCTTTCAATTTCTTTAAGACATTTTCCGTGCTCTCCTCTCTATCGCCTCCTTCATTCCTTCATTCATTTCCGGTAGAAAACTATTTCTGTTTATTGATTTTCCAGTAACTTTTTTTTTTAATTATTCAATACTTGTTTTTTTAACACAATTACAAATAATTTATTTGATATTAGTTTTTTTTCAATTTATAACGATTAATATTGTAGCTTAATAATTGAATATTATTATAAATAAATCATTGCAATATATGTTAAAACAATTTAAAATATAAAAATTTATTAATATATATTAATATATGTAAAAACAACTTTTCCGGAAAATATTTTCAGAAAATCTGCCAAACAGCAAAAAATATTTTCTAGTAAATCATTTTACAGAAAAGTAAAACATTTTCCAGAAATCATTTTACGGAAAACATTTTACTGGCAATCAAATAGACCCCTATTCTCAGTTGGCATTGGCATTGTTGTCAGTGCAAGAGAACGTGGATTCGAGTGCATTGAAGCGCATTATTCTCTTATTGAAAGGTTAGGAAGGGGTTATGAGTAGTTCTAGGCATTGTATCATAAAAATAAAGACTAAGAATCGTGATGCTACACTCACATGAAATGAAATAAATAAAAATAAATAAATTTTTACTTAGTGAATAAATAATTAGTATGTGATGTGGTGCCATGCAGATCTATAAATACAACTATACCATTCATTGCATTGAATAGCACCAATACATTTGATGGTGTTGGGGGAGACCATACCTAGCTAGCTAGCTAGCTAAGCTTGTATGAAATAGTAACTTGGGTGAGCGAAAAAAGTGTCAGTATGGGTGTTTGGGTCCCATGAACCACATTCGAATGTCACAAATATTGAATGAAAACAATGCAAAATTGTGAGCCAACAAAACAAAAAAGGTGAGGGTAGGTGGGGACCCAAGGCAGAGTCCTTGCCCACAGCTAAGGGTCATTTTAGCATGGGCGATTAGGCTGTTCCCTTACCCACCCACCCACCCCCCACACCACACCATTCTTGTGAGCTGAGACCAACCACTCGGTAGATGAATATATAAAAATATGGGATACGCTAGTTATTTAGACAGTAAAGAGTTTAGGGTTAATGTAAAACTTTATAATTAGATCTATTTTGGTATTTGTATCTTTTTGACCGGATTAATTTAATTCTTGACATTTTTGAATGCAAATAACTGAAATTAACTAATTATGATGTTAATGCTTTCATCAATTGTATATAATTTGATTGGTATAATAGTAAATTTAACCTTCAAAGTGTACGCATTCAATTAATTTGGTTTTGTTTAATAAATTTAGCCGGTAATATTTTATGTAAATATGTAAATGTTGGGGTTAAATTTGTTGAATATTTTAAAATCAATACCAAATTGACAAAATATGTAAACATCAAGAGCTAAATTTGTTATCGTACCAATTAAAATTATGTATGGTAACAAGGATTAAATTGATTTGATTTTTAAGAAAGGGACTAATTTGCTCTATTTTGAAATTCAGAAAGATTGGAGAGGTCTTTGTACCTATATTTTCCGGTCCATTTGGATCCTTGAAATAAAAAAATGTAAAATAGTGATGATGTGACACTTTAAAATTGTATTATGTTATCACTCGGAAATTAAAAAGAAAATGGAGTTTAAGTTCAGAGATCAAAATAAACTTGATTATCATCGTTTAAGTATCAAAATGGATAGACAAAAAGTATTGATACCAAAGTGGACTTAATTGACAAGTAGCAAAAAACTTTATGAACCCTTAAAAGTTTAATGAATATAAAACATCTCACGAGAAAATACACAAATAGTCTTAGCTTATGTAAGATGATAAATCTGAATTGCTTCTAAATCGGTTTCAATCAAGAAGTAAAGTGTAACATTAATCTCATTATAGGTTATTATCATATTTGTTCTTTTTTGATATAATGCTTAGAACTACCCATAACCTCTTCCCAACCCTTAAATAGGAGGATAATACGCTTCAGTGCACTCGAACCCTCATCCTCCTACACTAACAACAATGCCGATGCCACTCGAATTAAAATTCAATCGATCTTTACATTTAAATTTACTATTTTATTTATTTTATAATATACTATATATCTTTTAGTATACATGTTGAATATATACATTAATATATAAATATATATAATTCGACAATATTAAACAAAAGAAACCCTAAATATGGTAGAGTTATATGAAGCATCGTTGAACGATATTTATGTATATAATCTCGTCTCGTTCTATTGTCATCCCGATTAAGTCATCGCTGTAGACAAGCAATGAATTGAATCATAGGAAGCAGAAGCATGTGGGTGATTTCCCCACCACCACAGCTAAATGTTTCAAATACAAGTGTACCCTCCTAGGAAACAAATTAATATAATGTCAATGATTTTCTTCTTTCATGCTCATAAATAATCAATTTAACCTCAAGTTTTTAATTACCCCACTACTACCTATGGTAATGGAGTAATATTTTTGCTTTTTTCTTTCTCTCATACACATAAATAAATATATGTTTGGCAAAAACTAAGGAAATGAGTTTATATATTATTTACTGTTATTTACAGAGAAATAAAGGTGTTTATGAATACGCTTTAAAGCTTAAGATAAAATGATTGGTCGATAAATGAGTTTAGAGAAGCAATTAAAATCCATTTTCAAAATGGGTTATATTTTGTCTTGTAATTGATCGAGCCCTTAATAACGGAAAGGTATTGTTAAGGGTTCACGGAAGAGATGTTAATATTCAATTATGTGAATCAACTACATGTGGGAGGATTAGTACCCATATTTGTAAGTATGGTACCATTTAAGCCACCAATGATGGAAAAAAAAACATAAAAATAAATGTATGTAAAATATTAGAATGTAAAAAATGCAAAACTGGTTAACTCATTTATTAATATCTAAAAGAAAGATTTTAAATTTTAAAAAAATTAAATCTAACAAACCTATATTTTCTTAAGAAAAAGTGAATGATACAGAATTTTCTATTTATGATTATGGATGAATTTAAATAAATATTAATATTAATATTAATATTTGGGATTCAGAAAAACTTAAGTTGGATTTTTAATATATATAATTTTTGAAAAGAAAATTAATATATATAATATTAATATGTCTCATTAACATTTTTCGTGCAAAATATTAATGATCTATGTATTGAAATATTTAGTTAAAAAATTGTGCAAATTTATAATAATATTTAGTTTAAATTTAATTTAGATAAATTAAGATTGCATAAGCTTAATAATTTAAGATTCCCACTTTTAGAATAAAAAAAATTATCCACCTTTAGGAATAACATTGTGGAGATGAGCAACTATCAACCTCGAACATAAACAATAAATCGAATATAAAAAATATTAATTTAAATATTAAATATTAAATAAAATATTAAATAAAATGGTAAAATGAAAGATATAAAATTTATAATTCAAACCCTGGACAGATTTTTATTGACTCATAAAAATATGAAAATATTGTCATAATAATACAATTTAATTTATATCCTTTTATCAATTTTCAATTGAATTCTTAATTAACATTAAGAATAAAACAATAACAATCTTGAAAAGCTTGACCAGAATCACAAAGTTGAGTCATTAAAACTTTAAATAAAATAAAAAATTATCGATGTTTAAAGATCCCGGCTATGTGAGATCTTAATGTAAAGTTTAAATTTTACGAGTAAATATATAGATTCTCTCTCAAAATTTTATTTAATTTTTTTTATTAATTTAATTTCAAATTATTATTATTCAAATATATAAAATATATTAGATTTTAAATTTATTTTGACCAAATTTAAATATATATTGTTTTTAAAATTATGGTGCACCAAGTAAAAATTATATTATTTAGGTCAATTATCACCGGACACGTATTATCAGGTAACTCCCTCATATTTGAGGATGCTTGCATGTTTGCCACGTAATTAAGCTGTGATCATCCCTTACATATTCCTTCCTTAACTTCTAGGCATGAATTTTGGACCCAAAATCTCGTTCTTACTATTAGGTTAATCACGTACATCACATGCATTTCAAACATACATAAATACCATCACATACATACATGCATACATAGGAATAAAAAGGTTGACTTTATCAATATTCAGAAGTTAAAAAAGTACACAAGTAAAAGGATCATATTAGATCCCTTCAAAGAACTTACAAACTGAAATCAACTTGGTTTGCAATAATAAAATATTTAATAACAATAATCAGATCAGCAATCTTGTTTAAACCCAATCACACATAAAATATATACACTTTGAAGATCATATATATTTATCATATGATCTTCTTCCTCTACATCAAGAGCTCATTAACCCACCCGAGGTCAAGATCATGATCCAAAACGACACCGTTTCCATTGTTTTTCTCATCATCACCACCACCATTGAAATATTCACCAGAACCAGAAGGACTTTCCATTGAAGGAGCTCCTTTGAATGAAACATCAAGCCATGGAATGTTCGTATTTGCAGTAGTAGCCATTGGTGAAGATGCTTCGGACAAATTCATGGTTCCTAAACAACTCATGACTTCCTTCAACAAAACATCATCGTAACTGCTTGTCATTTCGGTTCCAAATTTACTAAGACGATCACCGCCGTACCTTGGTGTTCTTTGCTGGTGTCCTAAGGGAGATAGAGGCGGTGACAGGGATGGGGATCTCGAGAAATGAGATAAACCCAAGAGAGTGCTTGTCGGGGACAACGACGACGACGATGTAACCGACCGACAAAACAAGCAGCAATGGTTATAGTTGTTGTCAAGGTTTTTATACTTCAATGGCGGTGGTGATTCCGGCAAGAGACGAAGCTCACGTGACGAGTGAGCAAAGAAACAAACCTTACGCTTGCAATTCTTACCATCTTTACAAGCTTCGGTTCTGTAACGTGTAGGGTGTAGCCAACACTCAAACACTCCATGAGCGAACTCACAGTCATCGCCGCGAGGGCAACCACCGCCACGGCGGTGGTCAGAACAGATGGTGGAGGAGTATTGGTACCGAATAGGGTCACGACGGCGGGCTTTTTCTCCGGGATGAGCGAAGGGACAGTCAGTCCAGTCATGACTACGGCTCCTTGTACATCTTCTTACTTTGAACTCGTACATACGGAAATGGTCGGTGCCGTATGGATCATCGGTGCCGTCATCGTCTTCATTGGAAGGAAGGTATTTGTGGAGCCTAGCTTCGTGGTGGGGAAGTTCCATGGCGGCGGCTTTGTGGCAACAATGGAGTTGCTTTTTCCTTGGAGGGATTTCAAGGTCCTTGAAACACAATTTTTTGGAGGTGAGATGGTGTGAAGGGTCATAAACAGTGGTCATGGGTGAAAGCAAAGATGATTTTCTTTCAACGAAGATTAATGGAGAGAGAAGAATAAAGTGTTGAGTGATAAGGGGACAAATAGATTGGGATGGGGGACTTGGGTATATATAAGGGCCATGGGGGTGTGGAATATTAATATCCTGTAATTATATTAGGTTTTCGATAATTATATTCGGCTTCCATTAAATTAATATGAAAATTTTCAGTATATCTAGTAATTATATTAGGGTTTTGACTAACTATTTATTTTAAGTCAAAAAAATTACCATGTTGAATATATATTAATTAAGATAATGTTATACCTCAAAATGATAGAAATATCGAACAAGATTTAAAATTTTAGATGTATAACAAGTATAATTATATTAATAAATTCGATAAATAAATTATTAAAATATTAATAATCAATTTGGTAATAAGTTTAATGTTTTTCAAATAATAAATAATTGGAATTGAATGTGATTATAATAAGAACGAGGATGCAGAAGAGAAGAAATTAAGGGTATGGGGGTGAGGGGAGGCGTGGCGAAACATAATTAGGGATAAGCATGTAAAAAGGGAATCGTGGCAGCATCAGAAAGCACAGCAAAGCAAAGAGATGCTATGTGTTGGCTGGTTACTGAAAACCCTGTGTAGTAGAATAGCTTTGGATTTTTGCCCTTTTTAGGGGGTATGAGGCCTGACATTGTCATGCCCTTTGGAGTTTTGGGATCCAAGTCTTCCTCCATGTGGCTTCTTTATACTTTGTCAAATGTCAATTGCATCTATTCTTTTATATTAATAAATTAATAATATTTTTTAATATAATCGAAGTTTACATTTAAAATCGATTGAGTCTTAGCTCAATCGGTATATATCGGTATTGTTATCAGTGTAGGAGGATGTAAGTTCAAGTGTGTTGAAATGTATTATACTTTCATTTAAAGTTTGGGGAGTGGCTATGAATAATTTCAGGTATTATATCAAAATGAACAAATATGATAAGAACCTATAATGGGATTAATATATAAATACTTAATGTGATATTTATGTTATTTTTTTAGTCTAGTGTGGTATATGCATTTGACAAAAGTTATACATTTTTATACTTGAATGTAATAGTCTTAGCTAATCTATTCTGAAACCCGAATTAAATCACAATTACTGGAATGTCTTTGACAAATTAAATGCAAACTTAAACATATTCGCAATTGACATTAAAATTATTCTTTTAACAAAATCATGGAAAAAAAAGTTTCAAACATAATAATATTAGCAATTAACTTTCATTAAATCAATTCTAAAATTCGATTTAAACATTGAAAAGTTAACACTGTTATTTTTAATATCAAATTAAACAACTTTTGTCAGATACAAGTGCCTAATTGAACCAAAAATTAAACAAGTAAAGTGCGTAGCTAAAAATTACGAATCGTAATCAGTTTATTGCTAATTCATAACTACAACAAGTGGAAAAGTAAAATATATACTCCACCAAACGTAGCATAATTATTACCAAGTGTTGAGTTCTGGAATACTTAGATTTGATTATTATCATCGCAGTTATCATGGTGTGAGAGTCAATTACCTATCAATTTAATTAAGAAATGACTAAAAACTTTATTCCTTTCGCTAAATAATACTTTTTTTGTTTTTATATTTTATATAAAATTTATAAAAATCCATTTAAATATAAAAATTAAAGATAATAAAAAAATCAAATGTTCTTTAATGTACTTTAAGGTATAAACAAAAATTACCTTTTGAATTTGTACTTTACGTAAATTGTGGATTTAGTACTTGTATGTTAATTTTGTTATTTTCAGTCCCTATACTTTTAGAATTTCAAAACTTTAGTCCTAACCAAATGATAACTATTAAATTCATTAAGTTAAGTTATGTTATTTTTAAAATTTGATGTGTCAAACATATTATCACATGTGTAATGCTATGTTTATTTGTTATTTTCACATATTACTCACAGAAGTCAGTTTATAGATTTTAACGATTGTCATTTGCATTAAGACTTAAGTTTTGAAATTCAAAGAATATAGTCACTAAGAATGATCCAATTGGTAAATGTGAACTAAATCTATAGTGTCACGCATAATATAGGACTAATGGCATAATTTAACCAAACAAATTTAACCGTTACTATTGGGTTAGGATTAAAATTTTAAAATTCGAAAAGTATAAGGGCTAAAATTGATCAAATTAAAGTATATGTACTAAATTCACAATTTACACAAAATACAGGATCCAATAGCAAAATTTAACCTTTTTAAAATGATTATTTTGTCTATGTACTTGTGAATTTTGGATCATGCCTTATATACATTTTTCAAGTTTAGCTTTTTCATAATGGATAATTAAATTAGTTAAATTTTTTTTAAAGATTTTCCTTTTGGAATTTATGTTTTAAATATATTTTAAATATTTTGTAATACACAATATATAATATCTATGATTGGCTTTAAAATTCATATTTATTTGATGGAAAATTCAATATGAAAAATAGAGGGACTAATTTCTAGAAATAAAAGTACAACTGTTGAAGTTAGTGAAAAAAATATTATGATGGGTTTAAATTTTTGTTTAAATTCGTCTATGGATATAAAATTTAGGCTTGGCCTATATTTAATTTTTTTTTATTTTATGTAAATAAATATTCTTTAATAAATTGAAGAAAAATTTAGAAAAACTCTTTATATTAAATAAAACTAAAACACGTGCAATAAGTAAATAACTCTAAAATAGTAATAAAATTAACAATAAATAAAAATTATAGAATTTTCAAACTAAGCCAATAAAATATTACGATCAAACCAAGCCAATAAAATATTATTGAAGGCCCACGGGCCTTAATTTTTCTAACCCAAGTTTATATTTTTATTTAAATCCCTAAATTTATATTTTTGTTTAAATCCTCACAAACTTTTGAGATCAGGCCCATTTTAACGAGAATAAAACACACCAAGCATTTATTAAAGAAGTAATATCAATGGAATGGGAGGGATTTGATGAAGTCTTTATGTGTAAGGTCTTTGATTATCTAGCATGAGACCAACACCAAAACTTTCTTGACTGAAAATAAGAAGTACAGGAAAATTGGACTTCAAAGTCTTACCTAAAGAACATTATGCACTTGGACATTGGTGTTTCAAGTTTATGGACAATTTTCGTGTAGTTCCAGTTATACATTTGGACATTATTGTAGGAACCATATAATTATGATACGTTTGCTCAATTTATGCATTTGATTACTTTTAAATTTTATACTTCCATATTATTATAAAAAATCATTCAAAATCAATAAATTTCATTGTTTTAATTAATTAATAATTAAATTTTGCTCTCCCTAAAATGTTGTCGTTAATACTATAATAAAGATCACATTTTGCAAAAATCATTTTCGATAAAATATGAAAGATAAATAATAGATGAAATATGTGAATTTTTATTGACAAATATCCTCCTAATATGGACACGTAGTATTTGTACACGTATTATCGGACACGATGCTTGCATGTTTACCACGTAATTAATGTGTGATCACCCCATATTTCTTCCAACTCCTTTAAGCTGTACCCAATATCACGTTAATTTTTATTAGGTCAATCACATACATCACATGCAATTCAAACAACATACATACATGCATGCATAAGGAGAAGAGAACAGAAGTTTTGACTTCATCAATATTTCATAAGTTCAAAAAGTACATAAATAAAAAGAAGATCATATTAGATCTCTTCAAGAAAAAAAAGCCTTACAAATTGAAATTAACTTGGTTTGCAATATGAAAATATTTAAAAACAATCATCAGATCAGCAATCTTTTTAAACCCAATCACACATAAAATATATACACTTTGCAGATCATATATATATATATCTTCTTCCTCTACATCAAGAGCTCATTAACCCACCCGAGGTCAAGATCATGATCCAAAACGACACCGTTTCCATTGTTTTTCTCATCATCACCACCACCATTGAAATATTCACCAGAACCAGAAGGACTTACCGTTGAAGGAGCTCCTTTGAATGAAACATCGAACCATGGAATGTTTGTATTTGCAGTAGTAGCCATTGGTGAAGATACTTCGGACAAATTCATGGTTCCTAAATAACTCATGACTTCCTTCAACAAAACATCATCGTAACTGCTTGTCATTTCGGTTCCAAATTTACTAATACGATCACCGCCGTACCTTGGTGTTCTTTGCTGGTGTTTTAAGGGAGATAGAGGCGGTGACAGGGATGGGGATCTCGAGAAATGAGATAAACCCAAGAGAGTGCTTGTTGGGGACAACGACGACGACGATGTAACGGACCGGCAAAACAAGCAGCAATGGTTATAGTTCTTGTCAGAGTTTTTGTATGGAGGTTGTGATTCCGGCAAGAGACGAAGCTCACGTGACGAATGAGCAAAGAAGCAAACCTTACGCTTGCAATTCTTACCATCTTTACAAGCTTCGGTTCTGTAACGTGTAGGGTGTAGCCAACACTCAAACACTCCATGAGCGAACTCACAGTCATCGCCGCGAGGGCAACCACCGCCACGGCGGAAGTCAGAACAGATGGTGGAGGAGTATTGGTACCGAGTAGGGTCACGACGTCGGGCTTTTTCACCTGGATGAGCAAAAGGACAGTCAGTCCAGTCATGGCTACGGCTCCTTGTACACCTTCTTACCTTGAACTCGTACATGCGGAAATGGTCGGTGCCGTATGGATCATCGGTGCCGTCATCGTCTTCATTGGAAGGAAGGTATTTGTGGAGCCTAGCTTCGTG
Organism: Gossypium hirsutum; assembly: GCF_007990345.1. Lineage (NCBI taxonomy): Eukaryota > Viridiplantae > Streptophyta > Magnoliopsida > Malvales > Malvaceae > Gossypium > Gossypium hirsutum. Next base: position 1,495,588 of record NC_053437.1, on the reverse strand, counting down.
GTGGGGAAGTTCCATGGCGGCGGCGTTGTGGCAACAATGGAGTTGCTTTTTCCTTGGAGGGATTTCAAGGTCCTTGAAACACAATTTTTTGGAGGTGAGATGGTGTGAAGGGTCATAAACAGTGGTCATGGGTGAAAGCAAAGATGATTTTCTTTCAATGAAGATTAATGGAGAGAGAAGAATAAAGTGCTGAGTGATAAGGGGACAAATAGATTGGGATGGGGAGTTGGATATATATAGGAGGCAATGGAGTGTGGAATACTAATATATTATTATGAATTTTTTAAGATAAGTTTATTAGGTTTCATTAAATTTAAATTTAAATTATATATTAATTTGAAAGTTTTCAATATTATTTTAAATTTTTTATATTTGGTAATTATATTAGTGATTCAACTATATTTGAAGTAAGGGCCAAACTCTTATAAAAAGGAATAAAGCTCTGATATCACTAATATTTTCATTCACGAAATTTAAATCCGAGATCTTACTTAAAAGATATTAAACTATTTATCTTTCGACCCAACAAAGGTTAGTTCTATATTATAGAGTGTGTTTGCAACATTATGCTCTCTTTACTTTTGTAATAACAATTAGACCATTATATTTTGCATTTCGTTAATATTATGTCAAATTTTATGTAAATGTAAGTTTTTTATTATATCTGTTCTTTTTAATATAATACTTAAAATTATTTATAATTTTTTTTAATTTTTAAAATATACTCGAATTCACTATCTCTTACACTGAAAATAACATTAATATTAATATCAATCAAGTGAATTTTTTAATTATAAAATAATAGAGACTCAATCAAGAGTTTTTTAAATTATAAAATAATGGGGATTGAATGTGATTAAAATAATGAGAAGAATCCAGAAGAGAAGAAAGGGTATGGGGGTAGAGGGAGGCGTGGCAAAGTATAATTAGGGATAAGCATGCAAAAAGGGAATCGTGGCAGCATCAGAAAGCACAGCAAAGCAAAGAGATGCTATGTGTTGGCTGGTTACTGAAAACCCTGCGTAGTAGAATAGCTTTGGATTTTTGCCCTTTTTAGGGAGGTATGAGGCCTGACATTGTCATGCCCTTTGGAATTTTGGGATCCAAGTCTCCCTCCATGTGGCTTCTTTATACTTTGTCAAATGTCAATTGCAACTATTCTTTTATATTAATAAATTAATAATATTTTTTAATATAATCAAAGTTTTAAATTTACATTTAAAGAAAAAAAAAGTAAATACAAAAATCCATCTCTAAATCTCATTTGAGTTTTTGGTATGGTTGGTTTAGATAATGGGTTATGGTATTTTAGTGTTGGTTTAGATAAGTTTTTAGTATTAACATTGAGGGTTAAATTATTATTTAGAGTTTGAATTTTACAGTTTTTTATATTGGGTTTTGAATTTTTTTAAGATAAATTTTAAAATTGACAATTATTTTCACGCTAAAATTTAAATTTTTTTGTTCACAGTTCATGTTTGGAGTTCGTAGTTGTTTCCTCTAACAATGTTATCTCCAAAGTTTGAACCTATATTCTTCTCTTGAAAGTGTAATGTGTCTTACCATTATACCCAAATAACTAATATGAGTGGGTAAGAATTACTGATTGTAATTAGTTTGTTGCGAACTCATAACTAAAACATGTGGAAAAATAATACTCTCATATATAGAGTCTTGAGTACTTAAATACTTGAATTTGAATTATACCATGTGCCGTTGTCATAGGTAATTTATGTTCGGCTATATTATGATTATTCATTTTTTTTGTGTTAAAAATTAATTTGATATCAAATTATAATATTTGTAATTGCATTTATTTTTTCCTCGAAATTAGTCCACTATTTATACTTGTAATAATGTTTAAATTTTAGATTTTAATAAATATTATTTTGTAATTGAATTTTACTTAAAAAAATAATCTACAATATATGACATGTCTAATTAAATCGGTATTACGAGTTACCTGAATATTAACTCAGTTGAAAATTTTCTTTTTATAAAATAATTTTTTTTTGAGATGAACATTTTAAATTTTTTTATAAGTAGAATTGACATACAATGTGTAACAAAAATATAGTTTTATTTTGATTGTATAAAATGTAAAGTTTCCAACTTTAATTAATTATATAACAATTTTTGTTTTATTGTACTTTTAAGGTATAAACAAAAATTACCTTTTGCTGTATTTGTTTTTTAAAATGATTATTTTGTCTATATACTTGTGAATTTTGGACCATGCATGCATCTCTCTTTTTTAAGATTTATATTTAAAAAAATTGTAATTATGTTGTAATTTATTATATATAGTATTTATATTGGCTTTAAAATTCATATTTATAAGATGGTAAATTTTTTTTAAAAAATAGTTATATTAGAAATCAAATCATTTAATGTCCATGAATAATAGTTTGTAAATAAAATGAAAAGACAAACAAAAATATAGTTTCAACTATTTTAATTTGTAATGCACAGAATTAAATTAAATATAAAATTTATTTGAGATGATTAATTAGTTAATTTAATTTACTTTAATATATAAATACATAATGTATGTATATAAAGGGTAGTAGTCTTCATATAAATCTTCTTGGCATATTTAAATCCTGCAAATGACACAACATTAACATTTTCAGATACTGAAAGATAAATAGGTATAACTAGAACTATACAAAACTTGAGTTATTTAAGGTGAGTTTGGATGGACGGTGCGTTTACTTGCTGTTAGTGTAAAAATAGCGGTGACGATGAGATTAGACAAACTTGAATTGACCATTTATATTAATATGGGTGAGTTAGACAACATTAATTTAATGCCTAGTCATGAATGTTTCTAAGTTTAATTTTCCCTAGAGTTGTTCATTGATCGGGAAGTCCACCTCGCCTAATTGCTGAGTTTGGCCTTAAAAAGTTTACTCAATTTGAATTTGTGCATAAGTGAGGTATGTTACCTATGACAATCCATGGCAATCGAAATCGGAAAACTGAAGTGAATATGACATTCTCGAGACAAAGACTGGATCCGAGAAGCAACATACGGAGCATTCATTGTGTAGGCCAAATCTTCAATGCATTGGCATATGTTTCTCGGACCCTTGTCATTGATTTTCGCCATTTGGTTCAGCACTTGAAGGCCACTGCAACACTGATTCGCCGGTCTCGATTCGAGTTCAACCAGGTACGTTACGCATGGGATGAAGTTATCCGCCACTTCTGAGCAATCATAGCTTGATTGTCCGACGGCTGATCCGATAATCGAGAAAAGCACGGTGATGCAAGCAAAAAGAAGAGACATTGATGTGGTTTAAAATGATGGAAATCAGGTGGTGGTGGGTTGAAGAGATGGGATTATAAAAGTAGAATTGGCCTAAAATTTTGTAACAGGTAAAGCTCATGCTCCATGGATTACTCATAGTTCTTGGTATTTTATTTTATGTTACTTAAGCAATAATTTTTTTAAAAAAATACCAGACCGTAACACGTACATGATGTGGGTAAAAAAATTATATCGTTTTATTAGAGAATTTCGAGAATTTATTATATAATTTTTTTCACTCGCATCGTAATTTACCGGTATATAGCACAACTATCAAACTAATAAAATAGACCTATTCACTAATATGATTGAACTATAGTAAATTATTTATTTATTCTCTTAAGGTGGATGAAAATTTTATTGTTCATTTAATATTAGAAAATAAATTTAACTTAATTTAGAGTTATCATAAAATGTCATGAAATTTCGTGTCATATTTATTATATTGTTCATTTAATGTATACTTAAATAAACACAACTAATTTATATATATCATTCATTCTTTTTATTATCAACCAATTAAAACTAACTTAAAATTAATATACAATTATTTAATTGTGATTTTTCTATTAAATTATAATTGTGAATTTTTTGATTTAAGAAATAAAAAATAAATTAAATTATTTTAAATCAAATCAAATCAAATCGAATAAAATAAAATAACAAAAAACAAATAATATTATATTAACAATAGAATTTAAAAGAACTCTAAAATCGAGATTATAAGTGTAACACTGGTCTTTATATGTTAGTATCAAGTATACGTGGTCTAATTATTTTGTCAACCATACTAATTTTTAACGTTAGAAACATATTGTTAACAGAAGTACCAATTGACACTTTGATCTAACGTACAATGATCAATTTATTCATTTTTTGAGTAAAAGAACAACGTAATCTGATTTTTAATATATAGATCTCTATAATACTTTTACCATGCCTAAACTCATCCATGGATTAGTGCATACCTTACTCGATCCAATATGCTTAGTTGACTTGGCTTGATTAAGCTTAGACAAAATTTTCTTATCTTTGAGCTAATCCAACCCGATTCAAATTTAAATTAGATAAATTTTAAATATTTTTATTATTTTAAATAATAATATTTATTAATAAGTACTCAAACCTAAATTTAAAACATTGTTTAAAATCGAGCCTAGACTCGCCCCACCATCAACACCTCCAATTCTAGCAGTGAACCCAAACTTAACCAAGACATGTGCTGTTTCATTCCTACAGTGTCTTTTATGCAAATAAAATAATTAAAAAGAAAATAAAATGGAACGGCAAGCCTTGGAGGCCTAAAGAGCGTGCGGAAGTAGCCGTTAGAACGACACATCATATCAGAAACTAATGGTTTAATTCTGATTTAAGTCCCTCTACTATTCTAAAATTCATAATTTAATCATTTTATTTCAATTTGACATTTTTAGTATTCTACTTTTATAAACGTTATTAGTAAGTTCAATTTGACATATCATTAGCTACTTTCTTTAAAGCAATGACAAGAATTTTATTATTATTATTTGATTGTATAGTCAGTTACGTTCAACCAATAATAAATTTACATGTCAATTAATTGCTTAAAATCGTTTTTTAAAACAAAAAAATTCCACAAATCACTTTAACAACATTAACTAACAATATTATTAATTGGCTATAAAAAATATTAATAATTGAAAAATTATTTATTACACTACGAATAAAAACTTTAGAAACAAACAAGGTTTGAAGGGTTACACCCGACTAAAGAAACAATGGTATTGTTAGCAAAAGTTGTGACCTTAGGTCCTTGAACATCCAGGTTTGAATCACATCATACACAATTGATATGTAAATCTCCAATCCCACCATATGTAGTTATCATGTGTGGGCTTTGATTCAATCATATTCCCTATTTGTGCTTTGTATTAGTTTGATTATACTTTCTAGTTGTTCAAACATATACTATAGTTGTATTATATTTATACTCGTAAACTCAAAAAAAAGAAGAAAATTACACCCTTTTTAAGTGAAACACCAAATTATATGTCAAATGAAAGTAAAAACATATATTCTAAAATTTTAACATAGTAAAGGGACTAATATTAGAATTAGACCATAACAATTGTCATAAAACCCGACCGTTAGACTACCTTCCCAAAATTCAAAAAAGAAAAGGAAAAGAAATCGACCGTTGCATTACCCCCCTCCCCTCCCAACGTTTAAGTGAACTTCCTTCCATTTCCTTTTAATTTACTACCAAAAAAACAACAGATTTTCAGAAAAAATCCCCTACCGATAATCCCTTCACCGATTCAACCCCTCCTCCCCTTCCCCCAACAGTGAGAATCTCTCCGTTTTGGAATCCGATGGAGGTATCAACGGAAACGGCAACGGTAACGGTGATCGACGAGTTATATGAGTTCTCGGCGCCGTGTTTCTTCGATTTCACGAAAGGGGAATCGGAAGAAGAAATACGTGATGCCGAGCTTTGGTTCGAAACCGCCTTAAGCTATGCACCTTCTCGTATGTTCTTTTCTCTCTGTCTCTATTTTCTTCTTCTTCTTTCTATATACTGTTTTCTTTCTTTGTGTTTAACCGTTAACCGTTAAAAAGTAACAGAATTTAAGTGATTCTTACTCTTTGAAAGATTGTGTGTTCTTTTGGATCATTCTTATTCTCTGTCAGTCAAAACGTTTTCGGGAGGTGATTCTTGATTTTTCTTGGAATTTTAGGGTTTTAATTTTACTGATTAGTTTTTTTATTAGTAATTAGTGACTTCTGGTTGTAAATTGATTGGTTTTAATTGCTTATTACTGAACTTTTTATTTCGAAATTCTAGGGTTCTAGGTCTCCCATTTTCTCTATGCATAGGTGCAATTGATCTAGGGTTTGATCCAGGAATGTTGTGTTTGGTTCCTTAGATCTGATAGGGAAAGAAACGAAATGTGATTTAATTAAGCTTAACTTAATTATTTTTGTTTTTCTCAAGAGAATATAAATGAATTAAGCATAATTTAATCAGGTTGGTTCTCAGGGATATGAAGTGTGAATTTAATCATCAATTTATAGTTTTAGACCTTTAATACTATATTCCCATATATTATCTGCTACCAAGTAAAACTGTTGCATTTTTTTCATAATGCAGCTTTTATGATTAGAATCAAGGCTGGTAATAGAACCTTTCAAATGGAGAGTCTCTGCAATTTCAGTGAAGAAGATCAAATGCAGAAGGTTTGAATTACTTTATATATACCCTTTATTAAATTTCAATATCTTGTAAAGCAACTTCTCTCCTTTCAATCATGATGATATATATATTATTGCTGCAGGCATCGGGATCATCGGATGCAACAGCTCCTAACAGTAACTTAGAAGATAAGCCTCAAGCGGAGCAGGTGCCTGATAAAGTAAAGGAAGAAGCTAAACCCCCTGAGGCCAAGGTTGAAATCAAACAAATTGTCACCAAGGTAATTAGTGGATTTCATTTTTTTTCATCATCCATTATTATTTTTTGTTTAGTTTTTATGTATTCTCATGATTTAAATGCTTTGCAGATTGCTAATGATAATAAAGAGAAGGAGAACATAGGGACCGTAGGTGCTCAAGAAAATGAAAGGTTTGTCCTTGGGGTTTTAAAAAAATTTTCAATGCTAACTGAGTTCTGTATGAATAATTTGGTTCTCATTATCCCATCTTTGGTTCCCTTCTGTTGAACTTTTAGTGCCCTAGCCAATAAATCACATTTAAATGGTCTTGGTGGTGAAGAGAAAAGCAAATCCACTGTGCAAGTAGATACTGAAGCTTGCACTCCTAAACCATTGATGAATTCTCAGAAAAAACTGGTGAGCGACAAGAAGCATCAGACAGCTAAAAAGATAGCTAGTACAATACGGAATTCGTCAATGTTGAAGCCGAAAAATGGCAATGCTGGAACACCTAATTTGGCTCAAGAAAACCAAGCCGTTAAACGTCAGAAACTAGATGGAGGAAGATCTAGACAGGTGCTTTATATGCTCCTCGCCTCTTCCTTTGTCCATGTTTTAACTACTGTTATTTTGTAACTTCAATCTAAAGTTTTGCCTTTTTGTTGCTACCCTATGTGCCTCAGATCCTAAATGTAAAGCCCCACAACTTGCCCCACAAGTCAAAGCTTGGCCTTACCAGTGGTAGTTCCAACTTGTGCTCTTCTACGGCCCAACCTTCCAACAAATTGGACAGAAAGGTTTATGTCCGAGAACAAGCAGCACTATTTGTTTCAATGGCAGAAATGATGAAAAAGTTCCAATCAAGTACCAGAGATTTGTCACGTCCGCACAGTTCATCAAATGTAAATAAACAGAATCACATCATTTTGACTCCTAACACATCCTTGTTTCCTTTATTCTTTCTTTAAATTCCTTCTCTACCTAATCAGGATAATGCTGCTACTGTTCAGATGCCAGTGCTCAGATTGACAAGGCCTAAAGAACCCGAATTCGAAACAGCACAGAGAATGCGTCCGGTTGCGGTGAAGAGCACAGCAGAGCTTGAGGAAGAAATGATGGCTAAAATTCCGAAGTTCAAAGCAAGACCATTGAACAAAAAGGTGTAATGCATGTACCATCTGGTTTATGTGTAACTGATCTTTCTTTGTTCTTTACCGTTTAAGATTTTATTTTACCTATAAGGCTTCTATTTAATTTGTTTCCCATTTCCTTCTCCGGTGCAGATTTTTGAAGCTTCAACACTACCTTCATTACCAAGAAGTACTCCGAAGACACAAGAGTTTCAGGAATTTCACTTTGAGACAATGGCTAGAGCAAGTAAGAATGCAGAGACATCTTCAGTAGCTTCAACAGAAGTGTCTCGCCAGGTTCGGAGAACTATCTCGCATGTATGTGATTCATTTTCATTTGGAACCTTAAATATTGCTTACCTTCTCTCTTTTTCCCTGCCTACAGAATACTCAATGGAAACCTCATCTCACAGAACCTAAAACCCCAGTGCTTCAAACATCTCTAAGGGCAAGACCTATAACGGTCAAAAGTTCTATTGAACTTGAGCAGGAGGAACTTGAAAAAGCTCCTAAATTTAAGGCAAGGCCATTGAATAAAAAGGTAACTTTCTCCTTCATTTCAATTCTGCATTGTATGAGATAGTAACTTTGTTACTTGCGAAAGTAACCCTAGTTGTTTTTGCATTGTGTAGATATTTGAGAGCAAAGGAGAATTGGGAATCTTCTGTAACACAAAGAAACAGGTGACTATACCTCAAGAATTCCATTTTGCAACACATGAGAGAATTCCACCACCACCAGCAGTTTTTGATTTATTTGATAAGGTAATTATACAAATCCACCAAATAGTTATTATGCTACTGATCTGAGGCAACACTAACTTACATGTTTGTTCCTTTCAGCTGTCTCTGAAATCAGAATCTAGCCATGATCCAATTCCAAGAAACACCATTCCCAATCCATTCCATCTCCAAACAGAGGTATATATTTGATTTATTTATTTGTTCATGAATGGTATATAAGACCAAAAAAGATACATAGAGTTCAGTATTTTATTAAGTCCCCCAAATGTCTTTCAGGAAAGAGGTGCTAAAAAAGAAAAGAAGTTCGTGATGGAAATTATAGAGAAGCAGTTTGAAGAAGAAAGAGCCAGGGTTCCCAAGGCTAATCCATATCCATACACCACTGACTACCCTGTGGTATGTTAATTTTTGTGTGCTTTCATTTAATTTTTTAAGTCAATCATGAATTTATAGTTAACGTTAGTTAAATGGGTGTCATCTTATTCAGTTACCTTCAAAACCCGAACCAAAACAATGTACAAAACCAGAACCGTTCCAGTTGGAGAGTCTGGTTAGGCACGAGGAGGAGATGAAAAGAGAGATGGAAGAAAGGCAGAGAAAGGAGAAAGAAGAAGCTCAGATGAGGATCTTTAAGGCTCAGCCGGTTCTAAAAGAGTAAGATTCATATACATATACATATACATATACATATACATATATTAAATTCTTTTCTTTTCATGCAATGTTATGCAGGGATCCAATTCCTGTTCCTGAAAAGGTTCGCAAGCCTCTAACACAAGTGCAAGCATTCGACCTCCATGTCAATCATCGAGCAGTGGATAGAGCGGAATTCGATCAAAAAGTAAATTCTAGTTTCTTTATCCCTTGTAAAGTTTATATATATTTCCATTCAATAAATATTTCCGTTCAAAAAACAATATTTCCATTCAATAAACATTCTTATAATGAATCTTTTTTTTAACAGATTAAAGAGAAAGAAATGGTTTACAAGAGATTCAGAGAGGAAAGTGAGGCTGCTAGAATGGTATGCATATATATACTCTTAGTCCCCTAAACTTTGTGTTATCAATTCTAGTTCTTGACGTGAATTAAAACAAAAAAATGTCATAAAACCATTACCAGATTGAGGAAGAGAAAGCATTGAAGCAACTTAGAAGGACAATGGTTCCCCATGCTAGGCCTCTTCCCAAGTTTGATCATCCTTTCTGCCCACAAAAGTAAGACAAAAATACATGGCAATTGGTGTATATTGTGTTTATGTTGATAATTTGCTTCGAGACATTCGTATATTTGTGCCATGTTCGTGTTTTGATGGTGTATGATTTTGTCAGGTCTTCCAAGGAAACAACAAAACCGAAACCGCCACATCTACGAGTTCTCCAAAGAATAGAAAGGAAGAAAAGGATCAGTTCATTTGCCACACCAACTTCGAGTCCTGCCACTCTTATGAGGTGATTTTGGTTTAGGGAAACCAAGTCATCTGGCAGGCGGCGTCACGGTGGAGGGGATTGTTCAAGAACTTTTGAACCCCTTGTGAAATCAATTCAAGAACTTTGAACCCCTTGTGAAATCAACTCCATGATCCATTAACTATGACAGTTTGCAGATTCATTTGTGTAACTATGTACACTTTTTGAACTCATATGTACTTAAAATTTCAGTAGTGAAGAACAATGAAAGTAGACTCCAAAACATTCTTTTGTTACCATTTTAAGTCATGCAAACATGACACGTTTTAATAAACATGGAATGTTATATGTATGTCTGTTAGGTGATCTATGAATAAATCTAAGACTATTCAAGAACTTTGAACCCCTTGTGAAATCAACTCCATGATCCATTAACTATGACAGTTTGCAGATTCATTTGTGTAACTATGTACACTTTTTGAACTCATATGTACTTAAAATTTCAGTAGTGAAGAACAATGAAAGTAGACTCCAAAACATTCTTTTGTTACCATTTTAAGTCATGCAAACATGACACGTTTTAATAAACATGGAATGTTATATGTATGTCTGTTAGGTGATCTATGAATAAATCTAAGACTATTCGGCGAATAAATCAATTTAATTAATTCAAATTAGTCATACTAACCTAAAACAGCTAGTTTTTTTTTTAAAAAAAAATTTAAAAAAGGTCCTTAAAAAAGTTAAAATATTAAATATTTTCTTTTTATTATCTTTTTTTTCAAGGTAAAATTTGATAATACAAAGAATCATGATGACTAAACAAAATGAAAAATAATTATGTTCTGGAAATTGAAATAATGAAGTAAAAGAAAAAAAAGTTAATTAAAAAGAAGACATGATTGTAGCATGATGGAATTTTGTCATCATTTTTAATTAAATTGTAGTTAAATTAATCAAAATAAGTTTGATTGCTTCAAAATTATATCTATAATTGAATTCCACTAACTGTTAAAAGAAATATAATAAATTTCAACAAATTAAATTAATAATTTTTAACAGGATCAACTAAATGCACAACATATTAGTTAATATGAATATTAATGGTTGACAAATAGAAAAAAAAAATCATTTGTGTTTGTTCTATTTTCAATGCACATCATATATAAAAAATATTGATCAGACATGTTCATAAACCGAATAAATTTGTCACTAGGAGTTTTCAAAATTCTATGTTTTGCCAAAAAAATATGTTATTATTATTCTAAAAATAATATAACAAAATATTAATATATATTATATATATTTTTTGAACAATCTAATTATAAGTTCTGATCATATTTGTTCTTTTTGACACAATGTCTAGAACTACCCCTATCCACTCTCCAACCTATAAATATAGGAGGATAATGGACTTCAGTGCGTTTGAGCCCACATCCTCTTGTATTAACAACAATGCTTATACCAATCAAGCAATATATTTTATAATTAAATACTAGTTTAGGTTGATCATCTATGGACTTGACTTGAATTATATATAAGAACAATAAATGACATTTTTATAAAAGAATGTTGAGGATCCAAATTGAAAATTCAATGAGATAATATTAGACTTACAATCTATTGAGTTTCGAGTTAAGTCTATATGAATCAAATCAATTTAAGTTTTAGAATTTTAAAATTTGAATAATTTCGGATTTAAATTTATATATATTTGTTATTGTATATGGTTTTAGATACAAAGGACTTGACCCATTGGAAAGTTTTTCTGTCCGTCGAACAAACCGAACATACACGATATAATTATCTCCCATATCTCATTTATTCCATTAATTTGAAAATCAAAATGTAATTAATAACACATTGTTGTCTTATCAAATTGTATCATAATTTTCAAATAAATATTTAAATATTTAAATATCACATTTTAAAATTTAACGAAAATTCATGAACAACAAAAACATAAAAAACTAAAATATCAGAAACTCGAACATTACAAACGGATGAAACATAAAATAACTGTTGAGAGGCATGTTTTGTTGCAATTGTCTGATTAAAACATGATAGAGCATTGACTGAAAGCATGTATTTCTGTTTCTATTATCCCTTGAGTTCCAAGCAATGTTTTCCCTTTCATTTTTCTTCAGGTGGTCTAAACCTGTCTTTCTCCTCCTCCACTTCTAACAACTGCAATTTCTCCCCATGGAAGGAGATAAGTCCTTATTAGCGTGCTCCTCCTCTTCCATTTCCCCAATAATTACGACGTTACGGCTATCATTTTACGATTTCTTTTTCTATTTATCGTAATTGGTTATGTGTAACTTCCGTGGTTCCATTGACAATATTTACGGCAATATAAGCAACTTTTCATTTCTAAAAGGTTAAGATCATTGTTCACCTTCCGCTTCTGTCTATGAACATTCATTAATTGAATCTATTTTACTTTTGTAGATAACAAATTTGAATGCTCGATTCTATTATTTAGACTCAATTTTTACAAATATTTTCCGCTTCTGTCTATGAACATTCATTAACTGAATCTATTTTACTTTTGTAGATAACGAATTTGAATGCTCGATTTTATTTTTTAGACTCAATTTTTACAAATATTTAGTGAATAATTTTATTAGAATTTATTAATGTTTTGGTCAAAGAGTTAGTGGCCAACAATGACCAACATTCCTTGAACTTACGACCCAATGAAAATTCAATGTTATGTGATGCAAAATCGTACCATTTTGTAATGGTTAACTGTCACTATAAAAATGGGTTGGGATGTCCTCTTCTACTAAAAACAAATCAATGTCGATGTGATTATATATATATTGAAAATAAGAAATACTCGGTGTAAAATAAAAGTAGTTATTTATTTAAATATAAATTATATTTAGATATAATAAAAAATATCGAATTTATTTAAAAATTTACATGATAAGTAAAATTAAAATATTGATTGTATAAGAAATTATAAAAGATGATTTACTCTAGGTTTAAGTTCATCATGTATAGGTTTTGTCCGAATATATTTCGAGTTTTAATGTGATTGTACTTTCTATTTATAATTACTTAAACGTGTATTATTTGTAATTTGATTAACTTAAATATTAATCTGATTAACTCAGATTGATGATTAAAAGTTAATAACTCTAAATACGTAACGCAACTCGAATTATCTAACCCGAAATCATATATATGAACAACATGATTAAATAGGGGAATAAAGCCTTTTCTCATGAAAATGAAAGACGTGTTTTCCTACATAAAAACCAAGTTCGATCAACAAAGCATCCACCAAAAATAACAATGGCTTCAACTTGGTATTGTTCATTCATCATTTCCCAAACCTTGCTCCTCTCTCTACTCCACCTCTCTTCCTCCTCCGCCGCTACTCACCACCACCATCACCACCACCGTTCACTGCCTCCAAACCCAAAGCTCCAACAAGCTTACACAGCCCTCCAAGCTTTCAAAAAAGTCATCTACTCCGACCCCAACAACATCACCACAAACTGGGTTGGACCCGACGTATGCAAATACACAGGCGTGTACTGTGCACCACATCCTCACGACAAAACCATCAAAGTCGTCGCCGGTATTGACCTAAACGGCTACGACATCGCCGGTTACCTCCCCGATGAACTCGGTCTTCTCACCGACCTTGCTCTTATCCACCTCAACAGCAACCGCTTCTGTGGCATCGTCCCACAAACGTTATCCAATCTCTCTCACTTATTCGAACTCGATTTAAGTAACAACCGATTCGTCGGCCCTTTTCCAACCGTCGTCCTTTCTTTACCGTCACTTAAGTATCTCGATATCCGTTACAACGAGTTCGAAGGGTCATTACCGGCTCAACTATTCGCTAAAAACCTCGACGCCATCTTCGTAAACAACAACCGGTTCTCTAACGTGATACCGAACAATTTCGTCGCTAGCTCGGCTTCCGTTGTCGTCTTCGCCAATAACAAACTCGGCGGCTGTTTGCCGCCGAGCATTGCAAACTTCGCCAACACGTTAGAAGAGCTTTTATTGATCAACACCAGCTTGTCGGGTTGCTTACCGCCGGAAGTGGGTTACCTTTATAAACTCAAAGTATTGGATGTTAGTAATAATAATTTGGTCGGTCCAATACCTTATAGTATTGCCGGGTTAGCTCATTTGGAGATATTAAACTTAGCTCATAACATGATGAGTGGGATTGTACCTTCGGGTGTTTGTGTTTTGCCTAATTTGAAGAATTTCACGTTTTCTTACAACTTTTTTTGTGAAGAAGAAGGGATTTGTGGGAATTTGAGTTCGAATGGTGTGGCTTTTGATGATCGCCGGAATTGTTTGCCGGAAAAGCCGAGGCAAAGAAGTGAGAAAGAGTGTGAAGCAGCGCTTGAACATCCGGTGGACTGTTTTGATTACCATTATGGTGGCGGGGGCGGTGGTTCGATTGCGATTCCTCCGGCTATGGTACCGGTGGCTACACCGATGTTATCACCTTTTATGGCTCCAGGACATGCATAAATAAAAGGATTTATATTTAATGCACGATATTATATTTAGATTTGAGAAAGGTGGCATTAACTAGTTGATTGAAAATGTATATATATATGTATATCAAATATGAAGAATAAGTTACAAGATATGTATAGGATTTATATTTGATGATTTATACCTTTGTGAATAAATCAAATGATGTTATTTTACTAGAAATAAATAATCTGAATTTGTTTTTTTTTTACTTTTAATAATATATTAAGTTATTAAAATTTTGTATCTTTATCTCAAAGTTTAGGTTTGAGTCTGTTATTAATATTTTTTGGGGTTGATTGCAATGTAAGTTTTGATTATAACAAACAAAAAATATATATATATATATATATATATGATTGGAGTTTGTAGGAGGTGGATAAAGAGTTTATGTGTATTATACTTTTTCTTTTTTTGATGAATGACACTATTAGTTATTAAATTATAAGTAAGTATTCAGTGGTGGGAAGGGAGCCAGAGGGAGATTAATTTTTATTTTATTTAATATTAATATAATTATATTTATTTAATGTTAACGTTTTTTTGTATATATATATTTTATCATAAAAAATATTTAGAAATATAAGGATTAAATTGTAAATTCCTTATTTTATGAGAAAAATGAGTAAAAGTGTAAAGTTTAAGGGTAAATTACACTACCAGTCATTCAACATTGGTATAGCTGACAAAACAATTACTTAGGTTTTAATTCAGTCACTCAACTTTCAAAACATGGCATTTAACGGTGGGCTTGTTGTCACTTGTCATTTAAACAGCCCCATTTAAGAGCCCTGGACAGTAGAAGAATAAGAGAAGAAATGGAGAAGAAGAAGAAGAAAAGAAGAAGAGAATGGAAGGAGATTGGTACCAGCGATTCCCAATGGTCAAAATCTGGGAGCTCAAAGATGACTATGCTTCCACGACATTGACGCCTCCATAGCTAACGCCCTCCGCCGCATCATGATCGCTGACGTTCCCACCATAGTCATCGACCTCATCGAAATTAAAGTTAACTCTTCCGTCCTCAACGGATAGTGTGAGTTTTGCTCCATTGAGTTCCATCTTCACACCAAATGCATGAGTTCCATCTTCGTCGATTTCACCGATTACGCTGGCTACGAAACCTCTGAACAAAGGTATTTAGGGTTTAAATTTGTAATTTGTCATTGTTTAGGTCTAATTGTAAATGTCATCCTTGTAATTTAGGAAAAATGAAAAGATAGTCCTCAAATTTGATGTAAATTATTGATTGAATTGTTGATTTTTACTAATTTCTTGCATATAATTTGTTGAAATGCTAATTTTTGAGTCAACAGATAAGATTTAACATTGATACTTGAACTAATTTTCAAGATTTAACATTGATAATTAATTGAACTACTTTTTAAGTTTTCATAATGTACAATGACCAAATTCTGAATAAGACCAATTTTAATTGCATTGCCATGTCAACGTGGCAAGTTAATTGGCCACATCAGCTAGTTAACTTGCCACATCAGCAGTCCCGTTAAGACATTAACGTAAAATGAGTGATTGATTTGTCACTTTTTGATAATGTTTGTGACTGTTTTGTTATTTTTCGAAAGCTGAGTGATTGAATTGAAACTTAAGTGACTGTTTTGTCAACTATCCTGAAGTTGAGTGACTGTCAGTGTAATTTACTCACATTTCAATTATAATTTTTGAATTTGATAAGTGGGTATATGTAGAAAAGTGAGTTCCATTAACAAGAGAGAAGAAAAGGCCTGGTCAAGAAAACTACATCAATCAAAAGAACCAAAATACACCAAAACCTTTCCTCTCCCAAAGCAAACAAAAGAAAAGTAGAAGCCATAGTTGAGCTCTCGACCCAAACAAGAAGCCAAAACTGACAATGCAAAGGGAATCAAGCTCCATTTCCTCATCAAGATAGAGCCAGGTCGCAGAAGTTAAGTCAACCGAACCACCCTCGCCGATATCCGTCAACGGCCACATCCGGGACCTCTTCCATCTGACCCCAAACCACTTCCTGCAAGCAGATGAGCCACAATGTTGGCACTTGGATGGATGTAAGTAACATTGCTCAACAAAAGTTTTTCTTTAATGAATCCTTTCCACCAGAAAAAAAACCACTAATTTTCTATCTGTCTTCATTGGGTGATGTGAGTTTCTTTATAATCGTCAATGAGTCGCCTTCAAAAACAACATGCATAAACCCCGGATCTGCTGCAAATGTCATCGCCTGGATCGCTGCCACAGCCTCCGCCACAAACGCGTTGGGTATGTACCTATCAGGAGAAGCTAGGACCAGACCTTCAGTATTTCTAATGATTATACGATAGCATCATTGTTTAGAGAGTTCATTAAAGATTCATATTTATCAATTCATTTGTTTTTGAATATTAAGCTACATTCATACTGCATAATGATGATGAACATAAGAAAAATGACTTATGAGGTTAACATTTACGCTCTCGAATTATTTTTTATTTGATACAAAAGAAATATATATATACACATATATATATATATGAGGTTATAACCTGACATCTTCTGGAACACTTCTAGAAATTCGTTTGAAAACCACCAAATTAGTCTCATCTTTCTCTTCGTCTTTAACGAGCCCCCGATCATGTCAACTGTTAGATCGCAGCTTCAGATTCCTATAGGGTTTCGATTTCTTCCCACCAAAGAAGAAATCCTTTGTGATTACCTTAAACCAATCATCAAGGGCGATCCCATACCTTCTGGTGTGATGATGTTTTATGGTGCAAATCGCTAGCCTTGGAATATTTTCGACCAAGATTCTACAGGGTCTTTCTGGGTTATCACGAAGTTGAAGAAAAGGAGCAAATCAAGAATCGAAAGAACCGCGGGAGATGGATGTTGGCTCCAACAATATGTCAAAGAAGTGAAGCACAAGAACGGCGGCTAAGTCATAGGGTTTGATAAATACTTCACATTCACCAGCAAGAAAAGCAAGAAATCAAATGGTCAATGGATTATGCACGATCGTACTCTCTGAAAGACCAAGAAGATGCTAGCGCTGGTTTGAGTGATTCCGTTATCTGTGAGATTAAGAATAAGGATGCTGCTGTTGTGAGCTCGGATTACGAAGAAAGTGAAGGAGAAATCAAGAAGAACAAGAAACGTAAGTTGATGGAGGTGCCATCGGATTCAACAAATGATGTTGCTATCGTGCCCGAGGAGAATCAGACATTTGATTATATGGCTGCAGAAGTAGGAGGCTTCTCACCGTCACCTCCCTTCTCTGCATGTTTAAACCAGCAACCAAACCCTTGGACGTTGGCAGGTGTTGTTGGCAATCTTGGAGTGCCTGATTATAATTCTCACCATCTGCTACCTGCCTAACCCTTGCTCTATTTTTACATGTCTATGATTTAGCTTATATATTCATAAACTTGTTCATGCATACTAATTTGTATATATATATATATATACATCTAGTTTATACGTACATATTTGATTCTCAAAACTAACATTTGGTATGATTTGTATATTTAGGAAGAAGCTAGGGAGGATCGCGACGCCAAACCCTTGCATGCTTTTATTTATTTTAATATATTAATACACTAATTTAAAATATATTTTAAAACTAAAATTGATTTAAATATTTTATAGCAAATAATATTTTATTTTTATCAATTTTTTAAAACTTAAAAAACCCTATCTATTTGGTTTTAATTACCACCGGTTACCATAAGTTGAAAATTTTAATTATCAATATTATATTATTATATTAGTTTATATTTTCTTTGTATATTATTAAATTGTTAATTTTAAAAATAAATACGAAATAATAATATATTAATTTAATCAAATAATTATCAAAATAACCTCAATTATCACAAATCATTTCAAAGTAAAATTTATGGTTAATCACTAATTAGGTGTGTGCGTTTGATTGAATCGAGTAAAAAAATTTTGAATTAATAATCACTAATTAGGTATGATCTATTGTTGCTACCAAGTTTCTTCACTACTTGATTTCGTCGCTGTATGTTTTTTTTTCCGTATAATTATAAATGTTTTAATTTGTTTTACGATTTAAGACTAATCA
The DNA here is from genome assembly GCF_007990345.1 of Gossypium hirsutum. Taxonomy (NCBI): domain Eukaryota; kingdom Viridiplantae; phylum Streptophyta; class Magnoliopsida; order Malvales; family Malvaceae; genus Gossypium; species Gossypium hirsutum. The sequence goes on along the minus strand of NC_053437.1, from coordinate 1,477,005 downwards.
TGTTTAAGTCGAGATAGTATTCATGTAAAATTCTCTCAACGACGATGATTTCAAAATTCAAACTCAATGTAAATATTTGGAGAAGAAATTTACTTCTGCCCCTTCCAAATGCCTCTCAACAATAACCTATATCATTGCTCTATATTTTCATCCATCATCAATCACCATCAAATGGTATAATGATAAATTTAGTCTTTAATATTTATATTTTTGTCAATTTAGTCATATTCTTTTTTAGCTAAGTTTAATGCTTAACCTTTTAAAAAGAGTCAAATCTAACCATTGACCTTTTAAAAAGAATCGAATTACTATTTTTTAACATAAATAATGACTATAACATTAAAATTGTAAACATAAAAGCCCGTATGGCACTACATGTATACTTCATGCTATTTTTTTTGAATTATAAACTTTTTATAATTTTTTGAATTTTAAATTTATTTTTATTTTTTGAATATTCTATAATTTTAAAATTATCTTTTGACGTGATGATATATACGACAAATAATGTAATATTAGAATGAAAGACATGTGGACTACCATGCAGGTCGTCATGCCAATATTGTTTAAAAAAAATTAATGCTTTAGGTAGAATTTCTATTAAACAAAAATAATTTGATTCTTTTTCAAATATTGAGGGTTGAATATAGCTAAAAAATGAATAAAATGACCAAATTGATAAAAGATGTAAACATAAGGCTAAATTTATTATTATGGCTTTAAAATTTGATTCTTATGTTTTAAATATGTCCAAGTTAGATCCGGGGCTTACCATTGATACATTAAGGACTCAAGTATAGCAATTTGAACTTTTGGGACTAATTTAGAATATTGGCTATAATTTCTGGACGTCTAATGCTATAACCCCTAAATTTTCACAGTCATCTAACCTTCTAGAAGAGTCCTGAGCCACTCCAAAGAATCAAACAATTCGAGTCGCAGCCAGTTCGTCGTAAGCTCATTCTCTTCAATTCTCACTATTCAAAAAATAAAAATTAAAATGGGGAAATCTCAAGTGAAAGGTACGGTGACGTCGCTGTCTTCAATGTTCCCGGCGGAGGAGGTTCAGAAGGCGGCGAAGATGGTGGAGGACAAGTTATCGGATAAGCAGAACGAAATGAATCAATTAAAAGAATTCATCGCCAATAACACTTCCCTCATCAACCTCGTTCAAAAGCTCCCCGACGAACTCCACCACGATATCATGGCAAGAATTTCAAATTTACGATCAATCAGTTTCACTCTATTTATACATATTAGTAAAAAAGCAAAAAATAAAAAAGGTTGCTTAGGCTTTTTTTTTTTCCAGGTTCCGTTTGGGAAAGCGGCGTTTTTTCCTGGTCGTTTGATTCATACGAATGAGTTTCTGGTATAGCTTTTGCGTTACGCGCTAAATTAGGAGTTTATTTTAATATTTGACAAGTTTAGGGTTTAGGGTTTTAATTAGGAATATGAAATCATTGTTGTAGGTTTTACTGGGAGAAAGTTATTATACTGAAAGAACAGCTAAACAAACTGTTGAAATCCTAAAGAGGAGAGGGAAATCATTGGAGTCTAAAGTGAACACATTGAAGGCCGTAATGCAGGATCTTAAAGCTGAGGCTTCTTTTTTTGATTCCACTGCTTCTGAAGCTGCTGTAAGCTTCCCTCAATTTTCTGCTTTGTGTTGTTTATTCATTAAACATTAGTATTCATAAAACATTAGTTAAATTGGGCATAAGTAGGCTCACTTTTTCTTGTGTGTGCCTAGTCTTTACCTGTTACTATGATTTTATTGTTACAGGAGGGACTTGTGGAGATTAGAGAGTATGAGGAGGATAATTCTACCGAACGGGCGTCTCAATCAGGCAGGTTAACCTGTCTTTTCTTTCGTTTTTGTTCACTATCGGATATTGGAACTTTGTAGGCTACTTGTTTAAGTAAGGATGATACTCTAGCAAACAAATTCTGGATTATGTTTTATGTGAACTTGGTATGCTGGTTGCTTGCAATATCTCTTTTAACATGTTGCATAATATCTTCTCCGTTCTTTTTTTGTTAGAACTTCTTTTGTCGAGGTACTTGTTATTATGCGGCCTAATTATCTTAACTGATTGTGATGAAATGGTTATTGGTTATTTTAATGAAGTTGAGGAATTTAAGTTAGACAAAATGTTTTCTTTTCAGGTTCACTGGAACTTGAAACTCCTAGTGTGGCTGAAGCAGACAATAAAATGGGTGCATCTGAGGATGATGAATATGCTCGTATAATGTCAAGGTTGGAAGAACTTGAGAAAGAAGAACTTGCAGCTGAAGATAATGAGGAGAATCTTGAAGATGAAGATGAAGATGCTAATGCAGTTGAAAGTGACGGCAATGAAGATGAATTGATTAAAGCTGCTGAAGGTGATGGTGATGAAGATGAGTGGACTAAAGCTGCTTTTCATAGAAAAAAGGATGAATGTTACAGTTATCTTGATCATGGTCAAAGATATTCAGAGGTAATGTTGGGACTTGGTGCTTTTTACCTGTTAATACAATTGCATGTTGAATGTGTCACTGTATCAGTCTCAGTCAAGGAAACAACTACAGCAGTTCAACGGCAAAGAACCAATTGAAGAGATGTCCAATAAATATAAGCATCAAGATTTAACTAATCAGTTCGCTGTAAGTGGTTAAATCTTTGTATGCCTTCTTTGTCTTTCAGCCTTTCTTTGATAATCCTTCTAACTTATTGATAAATGAATCCTGAAGTCTGATTTCTGTATATCTGAAATGCAGTCTACTGGATTGACAGAGGAACCTGTTACCAAAGGTAACTATGAAGGTTATGTTTCTGACTTATGCATGTAATCATGTAGACTCAAGGAGGGTAAAGATATTATGTTATCTACTGATAGATGTGAATATCATTTCGAGTTTGATTTATAGATGAGGCAATTCCTTTATTTTATCTTATTCAGGTGAAATTTCACATGGTCGAATCATACAACAAGACACAAAGTCTTTAAGTCCTTCCATAAATGCCTCTGCTCCTTTCGAGAAGGTAAGTTTGAAGCAGAACCATCATAATGAAATAAGGTAGCTGTAGCTTATATTTGAGCTCTGCTCTTTGGGAGAAGGAAAAAATAGAGAAAACCAACATGATATCATTCATGTTATTTCAGAATAGATCTTTGGATAACATCAATGACCTTATATCGAACCTTGTCCTCTCTATATTGTATTAATAAATGCAAGATCACCAATGAGAGGGCTGCTAACCATCTTTTTTGACTCCAATTTTGTGTTACAGAAATCTGTCCAGGCCTCAAAATCAGAATTTGATAGTTCCAAGGTATGCTACCTCTACCATGCTGGTTACTTTGATTAATAATTACGGCATGATGCATGTTGTTTATGTGCCTTTATCCATCATGATTTATTGGCTATATGTGCAGGCTTTTACGGGTTCTATAGTTGAGCATACTCAGAATTTGGATAAAAGTTCAGTGGGAACAAATATGACTTCATTACAGGTATTGCGCTTACTCATCTTTGTGAGTATATATTTGCTGCCTTGAATACTTTCTACAATATTTATGTCCTTTGCAGTCATCTGGTTCGCAACCTTCGAAGCCGGTGTCTAGATTCAAAATGCAAAGGAAGTAGGTTGAGCATTGTATGACAAAAATAGATGTAAAAAATGAGACATCTTAGTATGGTATAATCTGATCAAACCATTAACTAATTGCTGATCCTAATTGTGGGTTGAAGTTTTGTTCGAATGGATTTTAGGGAGAGTTGTCGTTACTGTTTGAGTAGCAGGTAATGCAAGGCCTTTCTTTTTTTCGAACTCCTTTTCATGGTTTGTGCAATTATAGCTAAGGCTGTGGTAAGCACATGTAGTAGTGTTTGTTACAATTTGGCATATCATATTCTCCACTCTTCACTTTTAATAACTTTGCTATTACTTGTTTATGAGACTGTGATTCTACAGAATTCATTCACATAATCTCACTTTGAGTATAAGTAGTCATAGATCAATTTAGTGCTCAAGTCTTGCAAGTTTTTGCTTGTCGATATTTGTAAATGATTAATTTTAAATTTATTTAAGTCTGGTTTTGTTTATAATGAGATATTAACATGGAATATTATGTATGATAAACAATTAAATTTATCATGGTAATTAAAACATTTGAATTTTTAATAGATATAAGTCAGAAGTCTAGTTTTATTTATTTTTAAAATTAATAATAAAAAGATAAAAGATAAGTATAAATAAGCAATTAAATAGCTATTGATATTTCAAGTGAAAAAGAGTTAATTTTCTCACCCTTTTTTCCAAAAATTAAGTTGCTATAACTCTGTTTATCTTTAATTTTCTATTTAATAATTTGGTTGCTGAAACTTTTAAGTTGGTTTCTTTTAAAGAAAATTATTTAAAACGAATAATATCACCAATTCATTTAAATATTAGATATGAATAATAAATTTTTAAAAAATAATCTGTGAATCTAAGGTTAATACATTATTGTCCGCTGTTAATTGAATTAAAACTTAATTAATTATAATAAAAATTTTTTAATGGGATGAAATTAAGAGTGGGGTATACATTTAAGTTTCCCAAATTTTTTTTTTTGAAAAAAATATGTTTAAATTTGTAATGTTCTAATTTAATCATATAACCAATTATCTTTGCAGAAACATCATAAAAAATTATATGTTAAATTTTTGTAGTAGCATTCTATAATCATAAAAATTGTAAAATGTTAGTAATTTGTATTAAAGAATTTTAATATACAAATATTGAAATATTGTAGCATTTATATTATGTCACTCAATATAATTATCAATATTTAGTATCTAATCTTACATGATATATTAATGTTATATATGCTTATGAAACACCTCTTCTTATGATTACATCTATTTTGAATGAAAGTCAATTATATTTAAACTTAATTTTTCTCTTTTTAAAATTACAAATTTATAATTAACAGATTTATAGTATACTCTCCTATAAGAAAAATTATCTCATTTTTAAATATACAAAATAGGAAAATTTTAGTTTTACTATAATTATCAAAATTTTTAATTATAGAATTAAAAGAAGATGATGTGATGTATTGAGGGTTATACTTCAAATTATAATTTATTAACATAATATATTTTCAAATTAAAACATTTTATTTTATATACAGGAAAACGTGATTGTGTAAAACAAAAAATAAAACTACATGTAATTTAGAGATAAACAAAATAGAACTTGCAATTACACATGTTATGATACAATAATGGTTTTAACCCTTAATAGTATCCAACATTTCTTACAATATATGAGGTTTGAAAGTGGGGAGAAAAGCAATTTTAGTGGATTCATCCTCCCATTCTACATCTTTCCACCATCCCTCCTCTCCTTCAATGATGTGCCTGTGTCCTTTTGCACTATTGGAGTTTAGTGGCAGCTTCTTTAACATTGGGCATCCTATAATGTATACTTTCTTCAGATGTGGGAAAGGCAGAGCATGGTGGTATATAGTCTTTAGTTTCGGCAGACGATTTAGAATCAAAATTTCGAGCTTAGAAAATAAGTTTAAATTTCCTTTTAGCTCAGCGACTTCACCAAGTTTTTCTTCACTGATGATTTCTTTTAAACCATTGCATTCAGCTATCCATAGTTCTTCCAAATGTGGAGCAAAAGTTACCCAACTCACATCCCTCAAATGATTGCATTCGTCTACGATTACATATCGAAGGCTATGGAAGCATCCTGCACCTTCAATTATGTTACGTTCGATCTTCACTTCCTCTAGATCCATACAACTCCAAAGCCTTAAAGTACATAGATGCTGCAGTTTTGCTAAAGCCATAATATTCAATGATCTTGAATCTCTGAAATCTAGAAGGCTTACTTGTTCAATGGCACAGCTAAAGAACTTGTTGAACCTCAAAGCTTTTTCCAACTCCGAAGCCCTTCTAAAAGAAAGAGTCAACACATTCAAATATTTTAAATGCTCCATTTCCTCCAAAACCAATAAACATCCATAGCCACATCCCTCCAATTTTAGTACTTGCAACTTGGAGAAACTGGATATCAATTGTTGTGGGATCATTTCTAGATCCGCTGTCCACTCCAGATTCAAATATTTCAGCCTTGCTAGGGCCTTCAATTCGACTGGCAACTTTTTTATTCCTGTCCGTGACAAATTGAGATGTTCTAGTGAAACCAACTTTGCAATTCCTACTGGCAGTTCTTCCAAATTCATATTTCTAGACAAGTCCAGAACCCTTAGCATGGGCATGAAATTAAAGAAATCATCCATGATTACCTTCAAACGATTCCTCCTAAGAAACAAAGTTTGGAGATTGGGACATTCCAATATCTCAGTTAGATTTTCAATTTGATTATCCATCAGCGACATTCTTGTTACCTCTTCCCACTTTTTAGCTTTCGGTTGTTCCTTTAACTGAACACCTGATTTTACAAAAAACTTCTCCTTCTCAGATTCACCAGCAATCCACAAAGCCATGTCGCGAATCACATCGTGCATTTTTACACTAACACTATTTTGTCGTTTCTCCAATAAGCATGCGTCAATAAGAGAACCTATAATGAAATGTCCCTGGTTTCTGGCATTGCTCAAATTGGTATGCTCGTCCAAAAGTCCTTCCCTGATCCAACAATGTACTAGTTCATCTTTTTCGATGAGATAATCTTCTGGATATAAAGAACAATACAAGAAACAAGATCTGAACCTTTCATCAGGTAAACAGTCATAACTAAATTTTAACTTGGGATACATCTCTTTCCCTACCCCTGGCAACACAGAGGCTGCTGATTGCCTTAAAACTTCAATAGCATATTCCCATTCTGGAGGGGTCTTCTTGGATGCCATGGCTCGCCCAATTGTAATGAGAGCGAGAGGTAGCCCTCCACACTCATCAACCACCGCTTCAGCTAACTTGCAAATATCTGGATGCATTCGAAGGGTTTCTGATCCAACCTTCTCCTCAAACAGTTCGAAAGCTTCTCCTGGTGGTAAACATTCCACTTTGATATTATTATCCATGTTCGGTTGCATTTGACAGCACACGTCAAGACGACGAGTTGTGAAAATGACTTTAGAGCCATTTCCTTGTGTTGGAAGAGGTACCCCAGCTCTTGTGAGATCAAACCATTCCCATATATCATCCAACAACAATGCAAACTTCTTTTTCCATAAAACCTTGAAGATGTCATCATCTTTCTCTTCAATAGATTTCCAACCTTCATTAGAAAGGCCTATTCTTTTGGCAATTTGATCCTGGACTCTCTCAATTGGCCGATCTTGTGATGCAACTGCCCAAATGACACGGTAATCATGGGTAGTATCATGGAATTTGTTATTGATTTGGTTTAGGAGGGTTGTCTTGCCAACCCCTCCTAAGCCATATATGCCAATAACTCCCACTTGTTCCTTTTGAAGACTACTCCAAACCTGATTGACATAGGACTCTAAACCCACAGTTGGCTCAGAAGGTCGTTTAGTTGCGGAAGGAAGTGGTGGCTTGCAGGCCACATCACTGAAATCTCCATTCTCCTTCAAGTGTTTCACCTCTTGGAGTATTCTGGCAATTTGCTTCCCGAACTTGTGGGTGGACCTGGGATGCCTGGAACAACAACTTCCTATACATAACTTTTCAACTTGCTGAGGACTTTCCCGACTCAGTTGATCAGCATCGGCTATCACATGATCAGCCCTCTGAAGCCAACCCTCCACTTGGTTTAGCCGCTTATGCTGCTGCTCATCTTCAGCAATTCTGACCCTGCTCATCAGATCACCCCTGAGCTCCTTCAGTTTTGCTACTTCAGCTTGTAAAGCATGGAGGTTATCTTCGAGGTTGCATAAATAACTTGCCTGTCCAGCAGCACAATCCCAGCAACGGGTAATGATGGTATCGAGTGAAAGTGAGGTTGAGAAGATATTACCCATACCTGGTTTTGATTTTAGAAGAGTGAGTTCAACAATTTCAGGAAATAGAAGCAAGGAATAGATCAAAGATGCTTATGGAGTTACATGAAAGAGTAAGAATTTTTTTCGTAAACAGAAACAGAGAAAGAAAATTGGCAGTTAAACAGAGACAAAGTGTTGGAAGTTGGCATGCACTTTAATAGTGAAAATGATGATAATTTCAGAGTAAAGTGCGTAAAACCATGGACTTGTATTGCACAGAGTTCTCTGTGATCCCACTTTCTTTGATTTTGAAAGTTTTATTGACACAATGGGTCCATTGTAAGGCATTTTCGGTTGCATTTGACAGCACATGTCGAGTTATGAAAATGACTTTGAGCCATTTTCTTGTGTTGGAAGAGGTACCCCAGCTCTTGTGAGATCAAACCATTCCCATATATCATCCAACAACAATGCAGACTTCTTTTTACATAATACCTGGAAGATGTCTTCAGCTTTCTCTTCAATAGATTTCCAACCTTCATTAGAAAGGCCTATTCTTTTGGCAATTTGATCCTGGACTCTCTCAATTGGCCGATCTTGTGATGCAACTGTCCAAATGAGATGGTAATCATGGGTAGCATCATGGAATTTGCTATTGATTTGGTTTAGTAGGGTTATCTTGCCAACCCCTCCTAAGCCATATATGGCACTAATTCCCACTTGTTCCTTTTGAAGACAGCTCCAAACCTTGTTGAAATTGGACTCCAAACCCACAGTTGGCTCACTAGGCCTTTCAGTTGCTGAAGGAAGTGGTGGCTTGCTGGCTACATCACACAAATCTCCATTCTCCTTCTGGTCTTTCACCTCTAAGAGTTTTTTGGCAATTTTCGTCCCGAACTTGATGTTGGACCTAGGATGAGTGGAGCAACTGTAACAACCCCTACCCGTATTCGTTGCTGGAATAGGGTACGATTCATTACTGGAGTTTTCTAAACTAATTTTTCTGTTATTACGAGTTAAATACTATTTATTTATTAAAACATATTATGACGTCCCTTAGATGGACCTCCGAAGCTCAAAACATACATCGAGATTAAACCAAATCAACCAATCCAATTCAACATATTTTCAAGATAGATTTACGCATATACAGAAGATATCCTCATAACATACCAAAACCAGGATTCGTTAGCCATATCAATGGCTAACTTTACATTCATTTCACATTAACATTTACTTTATCAACTTATACAAGCCATTAATTTCCAAAATAAAGTTTCTTGATATACCAAAATGTTGAGGTTGATAGTGTGATGTGTCTCCAACCGAATCCGACCTCCGAGCTCTTAATACTATAAATCCAGGAAAAAAGAAACAGGGTAAGAATGTTGTGCTTAGTAAGCTCATGTAACAAGAAGTATACTTACCTAATACTTTCGATACAATACAATTAATATTCATACATCCATTCAATTTACCATTTACCTATCACACACAAACTCAACCAAAACATTAATCAAATAGCATCATATGAGTTCAATAAAAAGATTAATGATTTATGAGCTCATCAATTCCATGTTTTCTATTACCCTTATTATTTCCCATATTTATCCCGTTGAATTTCTTAGAATTTCGATGGATTTTCAGAGGTACAATTCTGGGTCCGTCAATTCATATTCATATGCGCATATTTTCATTTCAGAGAGCACACTCCCGTGAACCTCATCCTTGCAGCAGGATTACCAGTCTAGGCTAAATCCCCTGTAATATAAACTCATAGAGTATTGTCGGGATTACCAGTCTAGGCTAAAGCCCCTGCAACGACAATTACTTCAATAAGCTTGGATCTGAATTACCAGTCCAGACTAAATTCAGACCCTAATTCAGATTACTCGTTCAGGCTAAATCCATTTTACACGTATTCTTCGGGAGGGCTATATAAGAATAGGATCACCCGTCCGGGCTAGATCCTTTTTACCGTCAATTCCTTTTCAAAGATCCATCGAATTTTCTTTCATTCAACATAGATTTCTTCCCCCTTTTTATCAAATATACCAATGTTTCATCAATTTTCATAACATGAACATTTAAATCATATTCATATCAATAACATATATTTCAAGTATTTAAGAAAATAATTCAGGTTACACGAACTTACCTCGATACTTGTTCGTATACAAAAATCTACTAATCCCGAACTTTTTCCTTTCCTCGATCTAGCTTCATATTTAAATTTTCTGGATCTAAATAAATAAATTTAATAATCAATTTAATACATTTCATGTTCATATGTAACATTCTCTAAAATTCCACTATTATTTATAGTTCATTAAAAGCTGTCTACTTGAGTCGTAGTCACTAAATTATTTATATCTCAAGCTACAGAATTCTAAATTAAAAACTGCTTGGTGTTTCTAAAACTAGACTCAAATACCTTTCTGTCATAAAATTTTCAGAATTTTTGGTTCAGGCAATAAGTACAGTAAAATCTTCAAACTTATCCCTATCTTGTTGTCTGATAGCTTCGACATTTCTTTGCTAAAATATAATTATCTCTTAGTACAAAATTTGGATGATGTTTCTATTTATTTTTATTGAAAATAGACTCATTAATAATTTAAAAATATAAATTTTAACCCCTAATTATTTTTCTCCAATTTTTGATGATTTTCCAAATTCAGAACAGGAGAACCCGAATTCATTCTGACCTTATCTTACAAAATTTATTATATCTCATGATTTACAATTTCATTACTTACACCGTTTCTTCTATGAGAAACTAGACTCAATAAAATTTAATTTTATATTTTGTTCACTCTCTAATTCGATTTTCACAATTTATGGTGATTTTTCAAAGTTAGCCTACTGCTGCTGTCTAAAACTATTTTAATGCAAGATGTTTATTACCATTTTTCCCTTAAGCTTTTAATAAATGATAATTTCGTCCCTGCCCAATTAACCTCTCAATTGAGCTGATTTTTCTCAATTAACACTTTATTCTATCACTTTCAACTACTTTATAACCTTTGGGAATAAGAATTTCAGCACTAGACTTTAATTCCAAACTTTTTCACAATTAAGTCCTAAAAAGTTAATTTCTGTTAAAATTACCTAATAAAATCATCTCGTAAACAAATTAAAACTTCAATTTCATGATATTTAATCATAAACTTATAGCACTCAACCATGGTGACTTTCAATTTCATCCATGAAATCAAAAACTAATGAATTTAATAGTAGAACCTAGTTGTAAAAGTCTTAAAAACACAAAAATTACAAGAAAAATACAAGGATTAACTCATTTGGTGCAAAAATTATGAAATACCAGCTTAAAAAAAACCCCTCCTATGGTGTTTTGGCTAATGAGAATGAAGAGAAATTACAAGAACTCTAGATATTTCTATATTAGTCCAAATTTTATTTAGTTAATTATGCAGTATTCCAATTTTGCCCTTAAATCATCCATTTTCTTGCTGATTCCATGCCCTTGCCGTCCAGCCTAAATAAATTTTGTGTCCAATTGCCTTTAAAATCCTTTCTAATTAGACACTTAACCTAATTAATCATCCCAGCCACTTTTACACCTTTTACAATTTAGTCATTTTCATTTAATTGACTAACCAAACATTAAAATTTCCTAACGAAATTTTAATTCCACATTACTAACATTTCACAAATATTTATAAAAAGACTTCCGACTCAATTTTTACGAGATCGATTTCTTGATACCTTATTTTTACCCAATTTCTAAAATAATTTCTTTTCTAACTAACCACTAAATCGGTAAAATTTTTCTATCGATTTTTTCATACGGTTTTCCTATCATATTAATATTCATGCAAAAATATTAAAATAAATTTCTCTTTAAATCGGATTTTTAGTTACGAAACCACTGTTCCGATAACCTTAAATTTAGGCCATTACAACAACAACCTCTCATACATAGATTTTCAACATGCCGAGGACTTTGGACAATCAGTTGATCAGCATCGTTTATCAGAGTTTTTGCCCTCGAAAGCCAACCCTCAACTTGGTTTAGGCGCTTAAGCTGCTGCTCATCTTCAGCAATTCTGACCTTGCTCATCAGATCACTCCTGAGCTCCTTCAGTCCTGCTACTTCATCTTGTAAAGCAAGGAGGTTATCTTCGAGGTTGCATATATAACTTGCTTGTCCAGTAGCACAATCCCAGCAACGGGTAATGATGGGATCGAGGGAAAGTGAGATTGAGAAGATATTACCCATACCTGGTTTTGATTGTAGAAGAGTGAGTTTAACAATTTCTGGAAAGAGAAGCAAGGATTAAATCAAAGATGCTTATGGAGTTCTATGAAAGTTTGAGACTACAAGGGGCAGAAAAACAAAGACAAACTGTTGGAAGTTCACATGCATTTTGATACCAAGAAAAAAAGGGAAAAATGATAGTGAATATGATAATAATTACAGTAAAGCGTGTAAAATCATTGACTTGGTGGGAAGACTTGCATTGCACGGAGCTTTCTTTTATCACACTTTATTTGGTTTTGACACAATGGGTCTATTGTAAGGCATCTTTTGTGTGCCGTGGATACCAAATGCAATTTCTTATCCTATTTTACAACTTGAGCAACATTAATACAACATATTTTAATCAATCATAGTAGGTGTAAAGTTTGTTTAATATAAAAAGCAGGCATGTTAGGACCTACCTCTTTCTTTAAAGGCTTCCACTTCAACAAAGATACAGGAACCTCAATTATTAAGATCCCATCAGAAAAGAAAGACTAAGATGAGCATGTTGGGTAGAAACTCACAATTTGCTTTGCCCTGCATTAGCTTCCCACAGCATTCATGTATGAGATATTCACAAGCACTATCATTGCCACTTAAACAAACATCAGCAAAAAACAGATAACAGTGGAAGATCAGGGTAACTGAATTCATGACCATATATGCCAATGGAAGAATTCAGAAATTGTTTCAGGGGTTATCATAATTCAATTAAAGACATGGAACCCATATAAAAAATTTTGCTTACACATCTTTTTGAGTATGTAGTTATTAAGTAGTATGGCCACCAACTTATTGCAAAATTTATGCCCTCTGCAGTCATCTGGTTCTCAACCTTCAAAGCAGGTGTCTAGATTCAAAATGCAGAGGAGGTAAGTTGAGCACTATAGACAAAAAAATAAAAATAAAAATGAGGATTTTCACTCATGAGCTTTATGTTACAATATGATATAATATGATTAAACCATAACTAATTGCATATCCTAATTGTGGGGATGAAAGTTTTGGTCAGATAATTTTCAGGGACAGTTGCTGTCCTTTTCCAACATGATTGAGGTTGTGGTAAGTAAATGTAGTGAGTATTGTCAAGTGCCACTCAACTTCAATATTCATATTTTACTTCAACACGTTATTTATTTGGAATATAGTTAAATTACTACTTTAAAATTTAATATAAATGGGCATAATTTGTTAATTAAAAAATATGCTAAAAATATATCACAATTTGTTGATTAAAAAATGTACAGAGATTTAAAATTATTAACAATTATAATTAAAATACTATATTTTTAAATCTTTTAAAATGATTTATAGTTATAAATATGTTTTCAAAAAAAAAAGTTTTTTTCCAAAAATTTTTTAAATTTTAAAAAGAACTATATAAACAAGTATTTAAAATAATAAAAATGATTATATATTGTGTTAAATTTAAGTGGTTTTATATTTTATTTAATTAAAAATTTTTGTTTCTAAAACTTTAAAGCTAATATTTATTTAAAGACTTAATATATCATTTAGTATTCAATTTTTTCTGTAACAGCTCAATTTTTAATAGTGTCAGAACAGTGATTTGAGATCGCTAAATCCGATGAAAGAGTTAAAAAAAATTAATTAATTAATATTTATAATTTAAGCGTGATTTTAGAAATATTTTTGAATTAGTAAATTTTGTGATTTAAAAGAAATTATTAGGTAAATTAGGTCGAAAACGAGGTATCGAGACCTCGATATTATAAATTGATCTGTAAATATTTTTATAAATATTTTCGGAGTGTCATTAGAGTAGTATTAGAGTTTCGTTAAGAAATTTTAACGTTTCAATGGTTAATTGTTTAAAAAGGAAAATAAATAAATAAAATGCATTCCCACGACTCCATTCTGGTAAATTAAACTCGTAAATATTTTTAATAAATATTTACGAAGTTAGTTGTGTAGTTAATTATGTTTTGATTAGGTGAATTTGATTTAATTAGGAGTGATTCGAGAAAATTACGATTTGTATTACTATAATTCAAATCTATTATTATTAATTATTGTGTTTTAATTGAAATGCATGGTAAATAAATAAGGTAAGAAATTTGGTATGATAATATTGTTTTGAATGGAGTTGATTTCAAGTGAATATGATTATTGAAATTAAGTATTAATATTGAATTGAATGAAATTAGATTGAAATTGGTGATTGATATGGATTTTATTGGAATTGAATTGAGACAGTGGAAATTGATATGTGATGCTGATATTGGAAGTGAATTTGCTTATCGAAATTTAATGAAATATCGATTGAAATGTGAAATTGAATCAAATGGAAAATATGAGATATTGTGATTGAAATGGCATTAATTGAAATTGAATTGAGAAATATATATGTTGACACCATTTTTTTGATAAAACGGGGTAATACTTGGATTTTGAAAACAAAAACGAACATGGGAGTCGCCACTAATCTTTTTTGATGATGTGTGATAGGGTCACCTCGAAAAACAATTGTTTTTAATAAACGGTTTAGATTTATTAAAACAACGCTTTTGGTCTGCAAAATTTAGAAAAACAGGTTCGAGAGTAGGTTACGTACGAGGAAGGATTAACACCCTCGTAACGCGCAAAAATTGGTACCTAGTTGATTAATTAGTGTCTTAGTGTCGAAGATTGAAAAATTTGAAGAGTTTTAAAAATACGATTCTTAAAAAAAAGTCGAATAACATGGATTGAAATTTAAAATTCTCTTCTTCTGAAGGAATATCACATCCAGCACGTTAGGACATGATACTTTAAACCATCGAAACCAAGATCACCTTATGGTTTCAAAAAACCATACTTTGAAGTTTTAAGAGGATATTTGGCTATTTGGTCAAACGAGAAATCGAAACCTAGCACATTAGGGCACACTTTCTCGAATTTCTAAATGCAAAATATTGCATTTATTATTTCTTAGAGAAATCCTCGTATCGAGAAAACAACATGTCATGTCCAATGCGTTAGGACACAACATATTGAATTCCCGATAATGAGATTTTTATTTATGTTTTTTTTTATTAAAGATCATTCTCGATTATTTAGATTCAACGAAGAAAATTGGAACCCAACACGTTAGGGCTCAATCCTCCCGAAGATCCCAAGTATCGAGTATTTTATTTTCAAAATTTTCCTTTTTTACGAATTTGGGTAAAATTTGATGTAATGTTAAATTTGATGTATGAATAAATGCCGCATCAGTAAATGACAATATAATAATAACGATAATAACCACAACATAACTATAATAATAAATCCAAATTTCGAAAGTATTTGAAAAATAACAAAAAAATAACTGAATAAAATTGCAATAATAATGGCAAGAATTAAAATAAACAAAATCAATATTAAAAATAATGAATAAATAAATAAAAAAAATAAAAACTAATGTAAGTTTGATCAAAATCGCAAATAAGTAAATAAAAAAACATTAAATGAAATATTAAATAAGACTATTTTTTAATAAATAAATGAAAACAATTAAACCGACTAGGGACTGAATTGAAAACGGACCCAAAAACGACCAGAATTTTTTTTAAAAAAAGGATCCTTTTCTTCTGAAATATATACCCGGTTTGGGTGTTTTAAACAAAAAAATAAAAAGGAAAAGGAAAAACGAAAAAAAAAGAACGGCCTTTCGGGCTTACTGTCCTTTCGGCCGCAACCCAAGCGAAACTCTAAAGAGCTTCCGCGGCCTCGGTGAACGGAGGAGATCTCCGACGATGGCGTGCAGTCCGGCTACGGGTACGTTCAACCCCCTTCTTTGTTCTTATTTATTTATTTATTTATTCTTAAAAGTAAATCTAAAAGAACTAAAATAAAAAAATCACCTTCTATAGTTGAAATATGTATTTTTTATTACTCAGTGTCTGAAAAAAAACAACAAGAAATTGCTTGTGGCTTTTATAGCTAGATTACAAACTCTTAACTTCTTCTTTTTTTGTCGTTTTGCGATTTGTTTTGTTGTTTTTGTTTCTGCTGTTGCATGTGTCTTTCTCTTGCAGGTGGCAGACTCATGGATGGCCGGTGATAGGTGAACAGCGGCGGCAGGCTAGCATGGCAGAGGCATGGCGGCTAGGGGTCAGAAGCGGCGGCTAGCTAGGGTTTTTTTGTTTTTTGTTTGGCTGAAAATTTTTTGTTATTGGGCTAGGGTTTATTTTTGTTTTGGGCCATGGGCTACATTGGGCCTGTTATTTTTCCTTTGTAGTTGGACTGTTTTTTTTTTGGGTTTTATTTATTTATTTTGGGTTTTGGGCCACCGGGAAAAAATGGGTCTTTACAATATATATTGAATACCGTTTTAACTAGTCAGCATGCCATAGGATATGGAAGAGTATGGGTTTTTGCCGGCTTACTGATCAAGCACTTATGTTTTGACTACCGTTACTGTTACCGATTTGGCATTTTGTGTGTCGAATACTGTTACTGCTACTGTTACAGATTCAACACTTTGTGTGTTGAATACTATTACTGTTACTGTTACTGTTACTGCTACCGTTACTGATTACTGTTTACTGGTGTGTTGGTTGGAATTCGTGTATTCGCCGAGTCCGAATCATGTTAATAGGGGAAAAATAAAAGAATTGAGGTAAGAAATAATATTGAATTATGAATTATGTGAATATTTGAAGGTATATTGATTGGAAATTAAAAGTGAATTGAATTGAATTAAATTGAA
This sequence comes from Gossypium hirsutum, assembly GCF_007990345.1. Taxonomy (NCBI): domain Eukaryota; kingdom Viridiplantae; phylum Streptophyta; class Magnoliopsida; order Malvales; family Malvaceae; genus Gossypium; species Gossypium hirsutum. Next base: position 1,460,150 of record NC_053437.1, on the reverse strand, counting down.
TTAAAATGAGACATTGAAATGAGAAGTGAAAATAAACTGATTTGAAATAGTGAAATAATACTTGAATTTAATTGAATAGAAGTTATTGAAATTTATTTATGGATTTAATGTATGAATTGAGTATTAAAAGACTATAACTGTAAATTGATTATAAAAGAACGAATTGACAATGGAATTGATAATGGATGAGTTATTAAAATGGAAAGGGAAAGGGAAATGAATTTGAGATAGTTAATACTATTAATGAAACTAATTGTTTTATGCATGAAATGGTTATTAAAGATTATTAGTATAAAGATTATAAGTTGTTAATAGAGGTAATGAACAATTCGATAATTAGAATTGATATTGTATGAATTGTTGAATTGAATGATTTATATATGAAATGGAATGAATTATTGGAATAAGATATATGAACCAAAAGAATCTATGTAAAATGGATAATGATACAGTAGTTTGAAGTGCAAATTGAAATGAATAAAGCTATTTAAACTAGGTGGTAGTATGAAATTAAAAGATGAACAAATAAGTGATTCATTGGAAGAGAATGGCTTATGATTGAAAATACAAGTTTAATATTTTACTTTAAGTATTTGAATTATAGTAATACCACTGAGTAAATATACTCAGCGTACGGTTTGTTTCCGTGCGCAAGTTAGTAGAAAGTCAGTGTCTGGTCCAGCATCCAGAGCAATCTCGACCTCAGAGAAATTTTAGTGATGCATCTTTATTTTGATAATGTGGCATGTACCTAGGTGATGTATAGGTTAAGTATAAGAGTTTTGTGATTACGATTGTAGAGTGATGTTTAAATTGGTTATAAGTATGAAATGGAACTAAAATGACATAATTGATACAAGTATGAAATGAAAATGATTAATGTAACACCCCTTACCCATATTCATTGACGGAATAGAGTATGGGGTATTACTAAATTTTTTTATAAAAAAATTTCGGCAGCATTTCTACTTATTTTTACATAAAACCCCCTGCAAGTTTTCAAAACACAATTTCAAACGATTTCAACATTTCAACCAATTGCAGGTATATATGTGTATACACAATTTATCCATTAATAAACACCAACCTATTAAACCGAACAATAATATATATACATATTTATACTACATTACATAAAGCCATCTATACATGCCATTTTTCAAAAGTGTTGATTGCCAAAATACTCAAAAAGTTGATGATAGTGTGGATGATTTCCTGACTTCGTCAAAGTTCTGAACTGGCTGATATCACTATAATCAAGGGAAAATACAAACGAGTAAGCATATAGCTTAGTAAGTAAACATATGACAAGTAAATAAATTTTTCACAAGATTCCATAGTGACATAATTTTTAACACACATAAATTTCATTGTTTGCTCAATTTCTAGCAAGCTGTTTTTCTGCATCACAGTCGCCAATTTATTTTTATCTGGAGATACAAGGCTCCAAATTAAGTTCCATAAAATTTCACCAAAACTAGACTCATATACCTTTCCACCATAAAATTTTCAGAATTTTTGGTTTATCCAATTAGTACAATTTATTCTTTAAACCTTCCCCTGTTTCACTGCCTAACAGTTCTGACCTCGCCTTACTAAAATTTACTTATCTCACTGTAAAAAATTCAAACAATGTTCTCGTTTCTTTATATTAAAAATAGACTCATTAACAAATCCAAGCATGTAAATTCCAAGCCATAATTAGTTTTTTACAATTGTTTGTGATTTTCCAAAGTTGGAATAGGGGATTTTGAAATCAGTTCAACCTTGTCTCAATAAAATTCAAATATCCCCAAATATACAACTCTTTTGCTTCCCCTTTTTCTTTCATATGAAAATAGGCTCATCCAGCTTCGATTTCATATATTAGTAAACTTTTAATTCATTTTCCACCATTTATAGTGTTTTTTTAAAGTTTCCCAACTGTTGTTGTTCACAACAGTTTTGTGTTTAAATTTGCTCTTTTGTAGGTTTGATGTTTCCTTCCACCTCACACATGGGTTGATTAAGTATGTAATACCCCCTACCCATATCCGTCGCCAGAATGGGATACGAGGTATTATCAGATTTTACTAATTTTTTAAAACTCAATATAACCCCTTTATAAATATCTAATCTTCCCTGCAAATTTTCAACCGAGATCAATCCGACACAACCTATCCATTTCAATATATTTTCAAGATAGATTTATCGTATTCATAAGATAATCTCATCACATACCAAAACCAAAATTTGTTAGCCATACCAATGGCTAACTATACATTCATTTCACTTTAACATCTACTTTACTAGCTTATACATGCCATTGATTTCCAAAATAAAGTTTCTTTATATACCGAGATTTTGAGGTTGATAGTGTGATGAGTCTCCGATCAAATTCGACCTCTGAGCTCTTAACACTACAAAACAGAGAAAAAGGAACACAGGTAAGCACTTTGTGCTTAGTAAGCTCATGCAACAAGAATTATACTTACCATATTATACACCTATCATTTAATAGCACGAGCACACCTCCAATTTACATAAACATATACCTATCACATACAAACTCAACTTTTGCATTAGTTAAGTAAACATCATATAAATTCATTACAAAGACAAATGATTGATGAGCTCATCAATTCCATATTTTCCACTCCCTTGTTATTTTTCCATATTTATCCCGTTGAATTTCTCGGAATTTCAATGGATTTTCAGAGGTACACTTTAGTGTACAAATCCGGGTCCGTCAATTCATATTCATGTGCGCACATTTCCATTTCAGAGAGCACACTCCCGCGAACCTCATCCTTACAGTGGGACTACTAGTCCAGGCTAAATCCCCTGTAATATAAACTCATAGAGTATTGTCGGGATTACCAGTCCAGGCTAAATCCCCTGCAACGACAATTACTCTAATGAGCTTGGATCTGAATTACCAGTCTAGGCTAAATTCAGACCCCAATTCGGATTACCCGTCCGGGCTAAATCCATTTTCCACATATTCTTTGGGAGGGCTATATCAGGATAGGATCACCCGTCCGGGCTAGATCCTTTTTACCGTCAATTCCTTTTCAGAGATCCATCGAATTTTCCTTCCATTCAACCGGGATTTATTTTCTCTTTTCATCAAGAATATCAATACTTCATCAATTATCATACAATAAACATCCAACTCATTTTCACATCAATAACAAACAATTCAAGCATTTAAGAATATAATTCAAGTTACACGAACTTACCTCGACACTTGTTCGTAAACAAAAATCTACTAATCCCAAACTTTTTCTTTCCCTCGATCTTGCTTCGTATTTGAATTTCCGGATCTAAATAAATAAATTTGATCATTAATCTAATACATTTCATGTTCATATGTAACATTCTCTAAAATTCCATTATCATTTATAGTGCATTAAAAGCTGTCTCACTGAGTCATAGTCACTAAATTATTTATATCTTGAGCTACTGAACTCCAAATTAAGATCTGTTAATTTTTCCTGAAACTAGACTCACATATATTCTTACCATAAAATTTTCAGAATTTTTGGTTTAGCCAACAAGTACAGTTTATTCTTTAAAGTTTCCCCTGTTTCATTGTTTGACAGTTCCGACCCCTCTTCACTAAAAATTAATTATCTCATTGTATAGAATTCGGATTATGTTTCCGTTTGTTTCTTCTGAAAATAGAGAATTCTAACCATATAAATTATAACTCATAATAATTTTTTTTACAATTTTTAATGATTTTCCAAAGTCAGAACAGGGGAACCCGAGTTCATTCTGACCTTGTCTCACAAAATCTATTATATCTCATGATTTACAATTCCATTGCTTACACCATTTCTTTTTAGAAGAAACTAGACTTAATAAGATTTAATTTAATATTTTATTCATCCTCTAATTCGATCTCTACAATTTTTGGTGATTTTTCAAAGTTAGAGTACTGTTGCTGTCCAAAACTGTTTTAGTGTATGATGTTAATTACCATTTTCCCTAAACTTTCAATAAATGATAATTTCATCCTTGCTCAATTAACCTCTCAATTGAGCTGATTTTTCTCAATTAACACTTTATCCCATCACTTTAAACTACTTTATAAGCTTTGGAAATCATAATTTTAGCACTAGACTTTAATTCCAAACTTTTTCACAATTAAGTCCTAGAAATCAATTTCTATTGAAATTACCTAATAAAATCATCTCATAAACAAATTAAAGCTTCAATTTCATCCTATTTCATCATAAAATTCCATCACATATTCATAGAAACTTTCAAATTCATTCATAAAATAAAAAACTAATGAATTTAGTAATAGGACCTAGTTGTAAAAGTCTTAGAAACACAAAAATTACAAGAAAAAGGCAAGGATTAACTCCCTTGGTGCAAAAATTATGAAAAAACAGCTTGAAGAAACCCTTAGGACGTTTTTGGCTGATGGGAATGCAGAAAAATAAAGAGGAATCTAGATAATTCCACTTTAGTCCTAACTTTTAAAGCAAATTTTGCAATATTCCAATTTTACCCTTAATTCTTCAATTCTCCTGATTTTTTCATCATATGCCGCCCAAAATATCTTCTTTTGGGGCTATTTTCAATTTATGTCCCTCTTCATTTAACAATTGAGCTATTTAACCCTTCTAGTAACTTTTACACCTTTTTCAATTTAGTCCTTTTCGCTTAATTGACTACCCAAACATTAAAATTTTCTAACTAAATTTTAATACCATATTACTAACACTTCACAAATAGTTATAAAAATATTTTTGACTCGGTTTTTTGAGATTGAAGTCTCGGTACCTTATTTTACCCAATTTCTTCAATAATTTCTTTTTCTAACTAACCACTAAATCGGTAAAATTTTTCTATTTATATTTTCATACGATTTTCCTATCATACCAATATTCATGCAAAAATATTAAAATAAATTTCTCTTTAAATCGGATTTGTGGTTACGAAACCACTATTCCAATAACCTTGAATTTGGGCCATTACAAAGTATCAAACCCAATATCCCTCATATATTCTCGTCCACCTTATATATATATTCACCTTTCCGATTTTCCCCTGTTGAACACTCAGAATGTTGTCCGTTATCGGTGGATTCAGCACTTAGCAACCACCAGTGATTCGGGGAACCAGCACTTAGCAACCCCTTGGAGGAATCAGTACTTAGCAACCCCCTTCACATTTAAAATACGGTGGAATCAACACTTAGCAACCACCAGTGATTCGGGGAATCAGCACTTAGCAACCCCTTTCACATTTAAGATACGGTGGGATCAGCACTTAGCAACCACCAATGAGTCGGGAATCAGCACTTAATAACCCCTTGGGGGAATCAGCACTTAGCAACCACCTTTATATTCAATGTACTCCGGCCTATTCTGAGTGTTCAACCGGAAACCTTGTTTTCCATCACTTTACCACATTTCCCAACTTAACCATTTTTTTCTAGTATCTATACCAAGAAAATTATTCTATGTTCAATTAAATCTCAACATATATTAGATAATATCAAAATAATGCCTTAATTCACATGTTTACTTATCTCGGTGCAAAGTATCGTAATTTTGTAATTTACTCCACTATCTTCTCTTTTCCCTGTTCACATTTAATAAAATAGTCCTCCACTCAACTATTTGAAAAATTACAATTTTGCCCCCAAACTTTTGCATATTTCCATTTTCATCCCTAAGCTTGGAAATTAAATTTCATCTCTTATTCTTATGTTTTATAACATGCTGAACATTTTTCCCTTCTATGACAACATCAAATTCTCACCCTAACACATACTTTTGAATATTAATTATTTTTACCGATTATGTCAATTTACCCGTTTTCGCTTAAAATCGCTTAGCAAAAGTTGTTTAACATAATTTCTAGCTTCATATTCTACCATAAAACAGAAAAATAAACACATTTCACCGATGAATTTTTTCCAAATATGAACCCTAACATGAATTATTGCTAGAATAAACTAAATTAAGCTACCGGAACTCCAAAAACGTAAAAAAAATTAAAAACGGGGCTTGGAATCACTTACTATTGAGCTTGGAAGCTTAAAGACCCTAACTATGGCTTTCCCCTTGCTGATTTTGTTCACCATGGAGAAGATGAGCACATTTTACCATCTTTTTCCCTTTTTAATTCTTTTTATTACTAAATGACTAAAATGCCCCCATTTTAAAAAAAAAATCTATTTCACCCATTTCTTATGTCTATTTTTGTCCATCACTAACTAATGGTCTAATTACCATATAAGGACCCCCAATTTATAATTTCATAACAATTAGACACTTCTAACATGTAGAACTCAACTTTTGCACTTTTTACAATTTAATACTTTTGACTAAATTGAGTGCCCAAATGTCGAAATTTTCGAATGAAATTTTTACAAAATTTTTCCCTAAAATTTTAGATCATAAAAATATAATGACAATAATATTTTCCCTCGTCGGATTTGTGGTCCCGAAACCACTGTTCCGACTAGGCCCAGAATCGGGCTGTTACAATTAAAGTATGTTATGTCTGTTATTTATTTGTGAATTAGTTATAAGTTATCCGATATATATGTTAATGCTCCATAACCCTGTTCCAGCGATGGTTTAGGGTCAGGGGTTGTTACATTTTATCATGATTTTAGTACCAAAAGTTACAGTGTTAATTTTTCTCATGATTTATTGATTACCTATGCTGGCTTTCATGGGTTCAAAAGTTGGAGAAAAATTTACCAAATACAACTTCATCACAGGTATTGTGCTTACACATCTCAAATTTACCAAATTCGCCAATAAGCATGCCTCAATAAGAGAACCTATAATAAAATGTCCCTGGTTTCTGGCACTAATCAAATTGGTATGTTTGTCCAAAATTCCATCCTCGATCCAACAATGTATTAGTGCATCTTTTTCAATGATATCATCTTTTGGATATAAAGAACAATACACGAAACAAGATTTCACCCTTTCACCAGCTTATAACCACTTAGTACCGAGTATTTTCCAGAATTATCAGCACACCACACAAGAGAATAAGCAGAAGTGGACACGCACTCTTAATTATGATACTATGATAAAGACACATAAATTATTTGATGGAAATATTACAAAATCAAGTTAAAATTGGGCATAGTATGCTTACCTCTGTACACAGTCGTTACCTGCTAATGTTATTTTAGTGTTACAAGAGGGGCTAAATTCAAAATGCAAAGGAAGTAGGAGAATGAGATGTTTAATAACTATACTCATCAAACATTTAACTAATCAGTTTGCTGTAACTTATTAAATTCAGAGACTGCCATTTGAGTATTAATTGCAATAACTTGTTTATGAGTCCGTAATTCTAGAGAATTCATATACATAATCTCACTTTTAAGTAATCGGGTTTGAGTAAAGATATTCAGAGGTTAAGTCGGCCTCATATATGATATCGAAACAATGCTTAAGTTGGTTTTTTTTAAAGAAAATCATTAAACAAAAACCAATATAAATAATAAAATTTTTTATACATTTCTTATTACTACTTATAGTCTCTTAAACGTGTGAATAAAAAAATAATTTGTATTTATTTGTGCTCAAACTCACTGTAAATACCCAATTTTGCCCGGGTTTAAAAACCTAAATTACAAATTGGCCACAAGGCCCAAACCAAAACAAACAAAAGCCCGAATACAGATGCCCAAGACAGATAATGAAACCCTAGGGTTTCTAATCTTCAACAGCGCCACAAGACCAAGCCCCGAATCTTCACGATCTACACCTGCGAACACAAGAAAGGAAACAAAAATCAAATCAAACCATATCAAATCAAGAAGATTTCTCATTTCCGTTTCTTGTATTTTCATTCGGCTATATAAAGCCATTGTAATATTGTAACATGATCCAAGATTTTTTTTAGAAATCAATTGTAATAGCCCGATTTTAGGCTTAGTCGGAACAGTGGTTTCGGGACCACAAATCCGACGAAAAAAAAAATGTAATGGCTTGAATTTTCAGAGGTGTCGGAACGGTGATTCGAGATCACTAAATTCGACAAATGGGTAGAAAATATTATTAATTTAGCAAGTATAAGTTAAATATGAAGTTAGGAAAATTTTTGAAATAGTGAATAGTGCACTAGAAATAAATATTAAAATAATTAGAATCGAAATGAGGTATCAAGACCTCGGGGATTTTAAACTGAGCCATAAATATTTTTATAAATATTTATGGAGTGTTAAAAAGTTAGTATTAAAGTTTCGTTAAGAAATTTTAAAGTTCCGATAATTAATTGAACAAAAAGGACTAAATTGTAACAAATGCAAAATTTTGGGAAATGATTAATAGCTTAAATGATAAAAGGAAGAGGGCTTAAAAGCAAATAGACCCAAGGTATATTTGGGCTGGACGGCAGAGGCATGAAATCAGCAAGAAAGTAAGGAGAATTAAGGGCAAAATTGGAAAATTGCAAAATTTGCTTAATAAAGTTAGGACCCAAGTGGAATTATCTAGATTTCTCTTCATTTTTCTGAATTCTCATCAGCTAAAACACCATGGAAGGGCTTCTTCAAGCTGGTTCTTCATATTTTTATTACAAGTAAGTTCAATTCTTGACTATTTCTTGAAATTTTTGTATTTTTATGACTTTTACAACTAGGCCCACTTGTTAAATTCATTAGTTTTTGATTTTATGAAAGAAGTTGAAAGTTGATATGAATATGTGCTGGAAGTATATGATGATTTAGCATGAAATTAGAGCTTTAAATTGTTCATATGCTGATTTTATTGAAAGAATTGAATAGAAAGTGAATGTTTGGGACCTAATAGTAAAAGAGTTTGAAGATAGAGTTATATGTGGCAATTCTGAATTTCAATAGTTGTGTAACAACTTATAATGTCTAGTAAAGTACTAATTGAGAAAATTAGATTAATTGAGGGGTTAATTGAGAAAGGACCGAATTGTATAAACTGTGAAATTTGGGGCAAAATGGAAATCAACATTTTGCACTAAAGCAGTTTTGGACAGCAGCAGTAGTGTAACTTTGAAAAATCACCAAAAATTGTAGAGATTGAATTAGAGGATGAATAAAATATGAAATTAAAGCTTATTGAGTCTAGTTTCTTATAAAAGAAATGATGTGAGCAATGGAATTGAAAATCATGAGATATAATAGATTTTGTGAGAAAAGGTCAGAATGAATTCGGGTTCCCCTGTTCTGACTTTGGAAAATCATTAAAAATTGTACAGAAATGATTATGAGTTATAGTTTATATGGTTAGAATCCTTAATGAGTCTATTTTTAGAAGAAACAAGCTAAAACATCATTCGAATTCTGTACAATGAGATAATTAATTTTTAGTGAAGAGTGGTCGGAACTGTCAGACAGCGAAACAGGGGAAATTTTAAAGAATAAACTGTACTATTTGGCTGAACCAAAAATTATGAAAATTTTATGGTATGAAGATATGTGAGTCTAGTTTCAGGGAAAATTAACGGATCTTAATTTGGAGCTCTGTAGCTCCGGATAAAAATAATTTAGTGACTCTGACTCGGATAAACAGCTTTGAATATACATGTTAGTGAATATTGAAATTATGGTTAATGTTGTTTAAGTGTGTTATACACATTAAGGATGTGGAATGGAGAGGAGGAGGAGGAAAATTGGGAAATATATGAATGATTCGTGTATAAATGGTCATATGTTTGATTATAACTCATAAACGATGAAATATGAATGATGCTTATTTTTGTGCATTATTGGTCATGGTTTAAGCTCATGTGTGAAAATAAAGTTTCATAGTATGTGTGTATGGTATATTCAGTATATGATTTGGCATGAAATAATACCATGAATGGTTTATGAATTAACACATGTTGGTAAGCATGATATATGAATAAATGATCAAATTGAGCGGAACGCCGGATTTGAGTACTTCTGATCAAGTGATAAAGTGATAAGTGGTAGCTTTAGCTACACTTATCTGATCAAGTGACAAGTGGAAAGTGATAAGTAATAGCTTCGGCTATACTTATCTGATCAAGTGATAAAGTGATAAGTTATAGCTTCGGCTATACTTATCTGATCAAGTGACAAAGTGATAAGTGATAGCTTCAGCTACACTTATCTGATCAAGTGACAAGTGGAAAGTGATAAGTGATAGCTTCGGCTACACTTATCTGATCAAGTGACAAGTGAAAAGTGATAAGTGATAGCTTCGGCTATACTTATCTGATCAAGAGACAAAGTGATAAGTGATAGCTTTAGCTACACTTATCTGATCAAGAGACAAAGTGAGAAGTGGCTACACTTATCTGATCAAGAAACAAAGTGATAAGTGGCTACACTTATCTGATCAAGGGACAAGTGATAAGTGATCATACGTAAGACCATAGTTATACTATGGCAAAGTGAAAGTGAAGTACTCAATTTTCCGTGACCGTTCCCTAATTTGATTAAGGATGGTAAGTGACAAATGGGCCCAAAAGAATTAAAGTAAATGGATAAGTGGTAGTGTATTTATATCAGGACGATGTTGTTATTCAAACTAAAGTGATATTTTCATTGCTAAATTGAGAATTTCATAAATGTGTTATTGAATGGTATAATCAATAAACATTGAGTTAAATGGTAAATACGTATTAGTTTTGAATTTGATGTCATTGAATTGTACGTGAATTAAATGGAAATTTCTAGTGATATGATTTAAATTATGAGCATGAGAAATTGCGAATTGAATGAAATGGAAATGAAGCATTAAATTGCATGAGTATGTATCGGGTCTCGCAGGCCCTAATTATTATGATTATAATATTTTGAGGATATATTGTGAAAAGTTATAGAAACATGTTAATTATTTTTGAAAGTTTTAATTTTGATGAAATTTTATAACTCGGTTAAATACGTTTACAAGTGTATGTGTTTTGGTAATGCCTCGTACTCTATTCCGGTGTTGGATACGGGTAAGGGGTGTTACATTTAGTGGTATCAGAGCTACGGTTTAGTCGGTTCTCGGACCAAACGTAGCATATGTGAGCCTAGCTATACATGCCACGTTATTACTCTTGATGATGTGATATCTCCGGGCTCTAACGAAATTGCTTTGTTAAGACAGAGATGATTTTCAATCGAGCTATTTTCGATAATGCTAAAAATGATATTGAGATAAATGAAAAATGCTCACGTTATGTTGGAATTTGGAAAGGTAAGTATAAAAATTTGTGATATGGATGTGTTCATGTATGAAAAGAGATGACTATAAGTTAAAAAAAAAAATTTTTATGTTGTGATAAGCTCATCCAAGTATGTTGGTGATTATATAATGCTATGTGCTCAACATATTTGATTAAGTGAATATGATAAGCAAATTTACTTAAATAGATGGAACGTGTGTATGTACATCTGCTTGAATAAGTGAAATTAGTATGTTCATATGATAGAATCTTATGTTTAATTGTTAAATTAAAGATAATAAGATATTTTGTTTTATGTCTAAACCATGAATATTATAATAGTATGAAAATTGAATTGGAAGTCAAATTGAGTAGAACGCAGGAATGAGTACTTTCGTTCAGTGATATGTGATGAATTGACGGAAAAGACCATGGTTTGACCATGGCAACATGTGAACATGTGATTATGTGATTCCGTGTAAGACCATAGCTGGGCTATGGCATCGGTAAGTGATATGTGATTCCGTGTAAGACCATAGCTGGGCTATGGCATCGGTAAGTGATATGTGACTCCGTGTAAGACCATAGCTGGGCTATGGCATCGGTATGTGATTTGTGATTACGTGTAAGACCATAGTTGGACTATGGCATCGAGAAAACGAAGTACTCAATTCCGTAAGACGTTCTCTAATTTGGCAAATGTCGGTAAGTAAAATAGAAGCCAAGTATTGGAATTTAATTAGATATTAACATTGAGCTTGAGTAAGTAAATTCGTTGTGTGAAATTGTGAGTGACAGAAAACATTTGTAATAAATAGATGTGTTAATTTGCTTGGAATGAATTACGTGGTTTTGATGGTATTACATTGATGATGAATACAAAATCATATATATATATGTATCTATGAGAGCAAGTTGAAAGATTTATGACTTCACCAACACCCCCTTATCAGTATTGTTCTATGACGAAAATTATCTTGATGAGACAGATATGTTTTTCAACTGAGTTAATTCTAATAGTATAGAAATAAATACTAAAATGTTTGAGTGAAAATGTATTAATTATGAGTTGAAACTCATAAAAGTATGGATCAAAGAATAAAACATTTTTTATTATTGATGAATGTTATAATTATACAAGCATATGAGTTATGATATTTGGATTATGATGCTATATAGAAATTTTGATTGTGAATTAGTGATTTGAGTTAGAATTTTGTGTTGAGAACAAAAGTGATTAAAAGCAAATGTTTATTAAATGCTTTGAGAATGTGAACTTAGTAATGAATTGGCTATTTGTGATGGTATGTGTTATGCGCATTTATGTGTAAGATAAATTTGAGGCTTTACTACACTCACCCCATATTAGTAAAATGTTACAATGAAATTTGTGAGATTCTGGTTGAATAAGCTTACGAGTGTAGTGTTACAGAAGTTCGTGTACGGAAGAATAATAATGTGGTCGGAAAAGTGAATGAATTAGAAAATGAGGACAATATAAAAAGAGAGAAATATTTGATAGTTCTGAAAACTACTCAGATTATCAAAATGGATATCATTCTATATGGATTGTAATTTTTCGATACTTTGTGTAGCTTCAGATGCTAAAATATCGCTATCCTGATTTTCTTATGAATTTATGTGATTATCTGTAAAAGATATGAAAATCCAAATCATGTGCGAATTTGAAATATACTGTGGAAGTAAATCATTAACCTACCATCTGGTAAGATTTTCGGGGACGAAAATCCCTAAAGGGGGGAGAGTTGTAATAGCCCGATTTTAGGCTTAGTCGGAACAGTGGTTTCGGGACCACAAATCCGACGAAAAAAAAAATGTAATGGCTTGAATTTCAGAGGTGTCGGAACGGTGATTCGAGATCACTAAATTCGACAAATGGGTAGAAAATATTATTAATTTAGCAAGTATAAGTTAAATATGAAGTTAGGAAAATTTTTGAAATAGTGAATAGTGCACTAGAAATAAATATTAAAATAATTAGAATCGAAATGAGGTATCAAGACCTCGGGGATTTTAAACTGAGCCATAAATATTTTTATAAATATTTATGGAGTGTTAAAAAGTTAGTATTAAAGTTTCGTTAAGAAATTTTAAAGTTCCGATAATTAATTGAACAAAAAGGACTAAATTGTAACAAATGCAAAATTTTGGAAAATGATTATATAGCTTAAATGATAAAAGGAAGAGGGCTTAAAAGCAAATAGACCCAAGGTATATTTGGGCTGGACGGCAGAGGCATGAAATCAGCAAGAAAGTAAGGAGAATTAAGGGCAAAATTGGAAAATTGCAAAATTTGCTTAATAAAATTAGGACCCAAGTGGAATTATCTAGATTTCTCTTCATTTTTCTGAATTCTCATCAGCTAAAACACCATGGAAGGGCTTCTTCAAGCTGGTTCTTCATATTTTTATTACAAGTAAGTTCAATTCTTGACTATTTCTTGAAATTTTTGTATTTTTATGACTTTTACAACTAGGCCCACTTGTTAAATTCATTAGTTTTTGATTTTATGAAAGAAGTTGAAAGTTGATATGAATATGTGCTGGAAGTATATGATGATTTAGCATGAAATTAGAGTTTTAAATTGTTCATATGCTGATTTTATTGAAAGAATTGAATAGAAAGTGAATGTTTGGGACCTAATAGTAAAAGAGTTTGAAGATAGAGTTATATGTGGCAATTCTGAATTTCAATAGTTGTGTAACAACTTATAATGTCTAGTAAAGTACTAATTGAGAAAATTAGATTAATTGAGGGGTTAATTGAGAAAGGACCGAATTGTATAAACTGTGAAATTTGGGGCAAAATGGAAATCAACATTTTGCACTAAAGCAGTTTTGGACAGCAGCAGTAGTGTAACTTTGAAAAATCACCAAAAATTGTAGAGATTGAATTAGAGGATGAATAAAATATGAAATTAAAGCTTATTGAGTCTAGTTTCTTATAAAAGAAATGATGTGAGCAATGGAATTGAAAATCATGAGATATAATAGATTTTGTGAGAAAAGGTCAGAATGAATTCGGGTTCCCCTGTTCTGACTTTGGAAAATCATTAAAAATTGTACAGAAATGATTATGAGTTATAGTTTATATGGTTAGAATCCTTAATGAGTCTATTTTTAGAAGAAACAAGCTAAAACATCATTCGAATTCTGTACAATGAGATAATTAATTTTTAGTGAAGAGTGGTCGGAACTGTCAGACAGCGAAACAGGGGAAATTTTAAAGAATAAACTGTACTATTTGGCTGAACCAAAAATTATGAAAATTTTATGGTATGAAGATATGTGAGTCTAGTTTCAGGGAAAATTAACGGATCTTAATTTGGAGCTCTGTAGCTCCGGATAAAAATAATTTAGTGACTCTGACTCGGATAAACAGCTTTGAATATACATGTTAGTGAATATTGAAATTATGGTTAATGTTGTTTAAGTGTGTTATACACATTAAGGATGTGGAATGGAGAGGAGGAGGAGGAAAATTGGGAAATATATGAATGATTCGTGTATAAATGGTCATATGTTTGATTATAACTCATAAACGATGAAATATGAATGATGCTTATTTTTGTGCATTATTGGTCATGGTTTAAGCTCATGTGTGAAAATAAAGTTTCATAGTATGTGTGTATGGTATATTCAGTATATGATTTGGCATGAAATAATACCATGAATGGTTTATGAATTAACACATGTTGGTAAGCATGATATATGAATAAATGATCAAATTGAGCGGAACGCCGGATTTGAGTACTTCTGATCAAGTGATAAAGTGATAAGTGGTAGCTTTAGCTACACTTATCTGATCAAGTGACAAGTGGAAAGTGATAAGTAATAGCTTCGGCTATACTTATCTGATCAAGTGATAAAGTGATAAGTTATAGCTTCGGCTATACTTATCTGATCAAGTGACAAAGTGATAAGTGATAGCTTCAGCTACACTTATCTGATCAAGTGACAAGTGGAAAGTGATAAGTGATAGCTTCGGCTACACTTATCTGATCAAGTGACAAGTGAAAAGTGATAAGTGATAGCTTCGGCTATACTTATCTGATCAAGAGACAAAGTGATAAGTGATAGCTTTAGCTACACTTATCTGATCAAGAGACAAAGTGAGAAGTGGCTACACTTATCTGATCAAGAAACAAAGTGATAAGTGGCTACACTTATCTGATCAAGGGACAAGTGATAAGTGATCATACGTAAGACCATAGTTATACTATGGCAAAGTGAAAGTGAAGTACTCAATTTTCCGTGACCGTTCCCTAATTTGATTAAGGATGGTAAGTGACAAATGGCCCAAAAGAATTAAAGTAAATGGATAAGTGGTAGTGTATTTATATCAGGACGATGTTGTTATTCAAACTAAAGTGATATTTTCATTGCTAAATTGAGAATTTCATAAATGTGTTATTGAATGGTATAATCAATAAACATTGAGTTAAATGGTAAATACGTATTAGTTTTGAATTTGATGTCATTGAATTGTACGTGAATTAAATGGAAATTTCTAGTGATATGATTTAAATTATGAGCATGAGAAATTGCGAATTGAATGAAATGGAAATGAAGCATTAAATTGCATGAGTATGTATCGGGTCTCGCAGGCCCTAATTATTATGATTATAATATTTTGAGGATATATTGTGAAAAGTTATAGAAACATGTTAATTATTTTGAAAGTTTTAATTTTGATGAAATTTTATAACTCGGTTAAATACGTTTACAAGTGTATGTGTTTTGGTAATGCCTCGTACCCTATTCCGGTGTTGGATACGGGTAAGGGGTGTTACATTTAGATCTTTTACATCACAAACAGAGGCATAAGCGAATAAAGGTTGATATTTGCGTTTCTATTTTATTTTTATTCTTTTTTTTCGATTATATCTATTTATTTTATTATTTATATAAATAATATAAATATAAAAGAAAGGAAAAAACCTGTTTTTAAGCCCCTAACCGCCGTGGATGGCCGAGGAAGTCGTCACCGAGGATTGACGACCGGAAGCCGAAAGGTTTCTTTGCTTCTAGGGGCCCATTCGTCAATATTTCGCGAGATTTGAGCCTGGATGTAGGCTCAGGAGGTTAAGAAGGTTAAAAGGGGAATTTTCCCTTTTCCTAGCCACCGTGGACGGTGGTACTGGCGCCGTAAATAGGCGGCCGGTACGGTGGCCGGTGAGGGTCCGATGACTGACTGATGGTCGGAGGACTGAAGGGTTGAGAGGTTTTTTTAAAAAGGATTTGTTTTTTTAAAGAAGGTTTTGAAAATAAAATTTGGGGCTTTAATTATGGCTTAAATAGCCAATTGAAAACGGCACCGTTTTGGGGGGGGGGAGGACCGCGCGTCGACCCGACCCGGACCCAGGATCCACGTGTTTTTGCGCGGAGGGGAAAATTACACTTTTAGCCCCTCCGCCTTTAAATGTCTTTATAATTAGGTTTTTTTATTTTTTTAAATTCGCCCTGTAATTTATTTTAATTTCAATTTGACCCTTCTTGAACGACACCGTTTTAGAGGAGAAGGGAAAATTGCCCTTCCAGCCCCTCTATGTAATTCGCGCGTTCAATTTGGTCCTCCAAACTTTATTTATTTGCGGATTCGCCCCTGTTTTTTATTTCCGACCCAATTTAGTCCTTTCTCATAGTTTTCTTAAAATCAATATTTCTAATAATTTTTTATGAAATTATTGTTATTATTATATGTATATATATAAATATGTTTCTTTTGCATATATTTACACCTTAGAAAACTAATATTTTTCGTATATTTTCGACACATGTTTTATTAATTTTGATATTATCTTAATTATTTTAAACTTGTATATTTTCATGGATGTATGTATATTTTTATTTATTTTAGTTATTTGTCTATTAATTTATGTTTACATATTTTTTATTATCTTGTCCATTTATTTGATATATTGCAGACCATTATTTTATTTATTTGTTCATATATTTGCATTATTTCTATGCTATCGTAGTATTTATTATTGCACTATATATTTAATGTAGCATAACATTACATTTTTTACTCAATATTTTTTAAAAAAAAATCAAGCTCTTTCGAAATGAATATTCTTTAAATCAAAATAAACTCATTATTGGGAATTCAACACGTGTCCTAACGTATTGGATGTGATGTATTGATTTCTCGAAATGAAGATTTTTTTAAAAAATCATGAAGGAAATATTCCGAGTTTGAGATTCTAAAGGAATTGTGCCCTAACGTATTGGGTTTGATTTCTTAAATCTTAGATAAGTGGATGTTCTTTTAAAGTAAAGGAAATATTCCGAGTTTGGGATTCTAAAGGGATCGTGCCCTAACGTATTGGGTGTGATTTCTTAAATCTTGGATGAGTGGATGTTCTTTTAAAAGTTTTATTGCATAAGTATTCTGACCTAATTCATTTTGGAGGAAATTAGAATGTTGTGCCCTAACGTATTGGATGTGGCATTTTTGCTTCTCTGAATTGAAAAGGGTTTTAATATGCAACGTTTTAAGTTTTTTAAAAGATTATATTTTTAAAATTTTCGACCTTAAGACCTTAATTAATTAACTAGGTACCAATTTTTGGGCGTAGTGAGGGTGCTAATCCTTCCTCATACGTAACCGACTCTCGGACCCGTTTTTCTAAAATTCGTAGACCAAAGTCGTATTAGGTGACCCAATCACACCTTAATAAAAGATTGGTGGCGACTCCCAATTTTCATTTTTTTAGAGTCGACAACCTAAAATTTTTTGTTTTCAAAAAAATGGTTTCGACACCCACGTTCTCTTGTTGTTACCATAAAAAATATGTTAATTTTTGTACTTGCATGATATTAGATTCTATAATCATAAACAATTTTAAAATGTTAATAATTTGTATTAATGAGCTTTAATATAAAAATATTGAAATTTATATTATGTCACCGTTA
The DNA here is from genome assembly GCF_007990345.1 of Gossypium hirsutum. Taxonomy (NCBI): domain Eukaryota; kingdom Viridiplantae; phylum Streptophyta; class Magnoliopsida; order Malvales; family Malvaceae; genus Gossypium; species Gossypium hirsutum. The sequence continues at coordinate 1,442,085 of NC_053437.1, read as the reverse complement.
TTTTATTATAATATAATTCTCAATATTTAGTATCTAATCTTACATGATCAGTTTTTTTTATCGATAACATGAATAATAAATGAAAAGAAATTATGTTTTATTAACTTATTAAAACTTAAATTTTTAATTTTTTAAAATTCCAAATTTATATTTAACACATTTTTCTCTCCTATAAAAATTATCTCATATTTAAATATACAGAAATACAACCTAAAACAACATTTATAAGAAAAATTTAATTTTACTATAATTATGGAAATTTTTAGTTATAAAATTAAAAGAAAATGATATGATATGTTGAAAGTTATACTTCAAATTTTAATTCATTAACATAATATATTTTCAAATTCATACTAAACAAAAAAAAGTCTTGTGTAAAACACAGAACCAAACTACTTGTAATCTAAGGATAGGCAAAATAGAACTTACAATTAGGTATGTTATGATACAATCAAGGCTTTAAGCCTTAATTAATGTCCAACATTTCTTAGATTACATAAGGTTTGAAAGAAGGGAGAAAAGCAATTCGAGTGGATTCATCCTTCCATTCTACATTTTTCCACCATCCCTCATCTCCTTCAATGACCAGCCTCTGTCTTTTTGTACTTTTGGAGTTTAGAGGGAGCTTCTTCAACATTCCGCATTTTACAATTCTGATTTTCTTCAGCAGTGGGAAAGGCAGAGCATGATGGTATATAGTCTTTAGTTTGGCCAGATTATGTAGACACAAATTCTCGAGCTTAGAAAACAAGTTTGAATTTCCTTTTAGCTCAGCGACTTCACTGATGATTTCTTCTAAACTATTGCATTCAGCTATCCTTAGTACTTCCAGATGTGGAGCAAAGGCTACCCAACTCACATCCCTCAAATGATTGCATTCGTCTAGGATTACAGATCGAAGGCTATGGAAGCATCCTGCACCTTTAATTATGTTACGTTCGATCTTCACTTTCTCTAGATCCATACACCTCGAGAGTGTTAAAGTACATAGATGCTGTAGATTTGCTAAAGCCATAATAGTGAATGATCTTGAATCTCTGAAATCTACAAGGCTTATAGCTTCAATTGCACAGCTAAAGGACTTGTTGAACCTCGATGCTTTTTCCAACTCCGAAGCGTTTCTAAAACTAATGGTCAACACATTCAAATATTTTAAATGCTCTATTTCCTCCAAAACCAATAAACATCCATAGCCACATCTCTCCATTTTCAGTACTTGCAACTTGGAGAAACTGGATATCAATTGTTGTGGGAGAACTTTGTAGTCTACTTGTTTTAGTAAGGATAATACTATTGAAGCAATGGTTAGCATGTAGCAATCACATGTTTATTATTATTATTATTATTATTATTATTTGGATGTAATGATGTAACTTAGTTTTATTCCAACTAAGTTTGTTAGTGGTAGTAGGTGGTGATTTATTTTAAGTGGATGTAATGATGTAACTTAGTTGTATTCCAACTAAGTTTGTTAGTGGTAGTAGGTGGTGATTTATTTTAAGTGGATGTAATGATGAAACTTAGTTGTATTCCAACTAAGTTTGTTAAGTTGTAAGCTTGTATAAATAGGCTTTATGCCATTTAAAAAAAATGAATGAATTCAATCAAGATTTCATCCATATACTCTCTATTTTAGCTTTGCTTAAAATTTATTTCATTTTTCTTCTTTGTTTCTGCCGCAAGTCTCGATTCTTGCTCGGCAAGTTTTTTGTTGAACCTTGCTATTTGTTGCACTTAGCTCCAACAATTGGTATCAAGAGCCTATTTCTTAAGGGATCTGTTATACAAATTCATGGCTTCATCAAGCTTTTCACCAGCTGCACCTCAAGTCTTCAATGGAGAAGGCTACCACATATGGATGGTTAAAATGAAGACCTACCTACAAGCTTTCGATCTGTGGGAGGTAGTCAACTCAGATGTTGAACCAGAGCCACTTAGAGGCAATCCAACAGTGGCTCAAATCAGGCAGCATGCTGATGAGAGGACCAAGAGGCACAAAGCCATGTCTTGCATCCAGAACTCAGTGTCAGATGTGATTTTCACAAGGATTATGGCCTGTGAATCACCAAAACAAGCCTGGGACAAGTTGCAAGAGGAGTTTCAAGGGATAGAGAGGACAAGGCAGCAACAGTTGCTGAACTTAAGGAGGGATTTCGAGAATTTGAAGATGAAGGAAGAAGAAACTATCAAGCAGTACTCTGACAGGATTATGGCTGTGGTTAACAGCATAAGGCTCCTTGGAGAGCAGCTCAAGGAAGCTAGGATAGTGGAGAAGGTTATTGCAACTCTGCCCGAGGGGTATGAGGCAAAAATCTCATCTCTCGAGGACTCAAGGGACCTGTACACCATCTCCCTGACAGAGTTGATCAATGCTTTATATGCTCAAGAGCAACGAAGAGCAAGCAGACTGGAGGAGCATCAAGAAAGTGCCTTTCAGGCAAGAACAAACACTGCCTACAAAGGCAAGAAGGCCTGGAGAGACAAGCCAATGACTGATGTTGCAAGAAAAGAGGGTCAGACTTGCAAGCACTGCAGAAGGGCTGGTCATCCAAAAGAAAAATGCTGGTTCAATCCAGATGCTGTATGTCAGCATTGTAAAAAGAAGGGTCATGTTGAGAGAGTCTGCAAGAGCAAGGCCAAATCAAGGCAGAGTCAATTTCAACAGAAGAAAGCTGAGGCTCGAGTAGCTAAGGAGGACAGTGACCAAGAGGAGCAAGTCTTTGCTGGGTTATGCTCAGCTGCTCAAGAAAGGTTCTCATCTGGTTGGCTTCTAGACAGTGGATGCACCAACCACATGACACCTGATGCTACAATCTTCAAGTCTTTAGACAGAAGCTGCAGAACTAAAGTCAAGATAGGAAATGGACATTTTATTCAAGCTGAAGGCAAGGGTGATGTGCTGATATGCACCCCCACAGGTGCCAAAGTGATTTCAAATGTGCTTTTGGTACCTGAAATTGACAGAAACCTGCTCAGCATAGCTCAGTTGCTGGAGAAAGGTTATTCTGTTGTGTTCAAAGACAACCAATGCCAAATCAATGATCCAAGTGGATCCAAGCTAATGGCAGTTCCTATGGCTAATAAGAGCTTTGTAGTTGACTGGACCAGGGAGTCAGACATTGCCTACACAGTCACATCAGATGCATCCAAGCTTTGGCATCAAAGACTGGGACATGCCAACTTCAGATCGATGGCTCGAATGGTCAGAGAGGACTTGGCTGAAAACTTCATCAACTCAGTGGATCATGATGATGTGTGTGAAGTGTGTCAGCTAGGAAAGCAGGCCAGACTCCCATTTCCCTTGAATCAAGCCTGGAGAGCCTCTGAAAAACTCCAACTGGTGCACACTGATGTGTGTGGCCCTATGAGGACTGAGTCATTAAGTGGAAACAGGTACTTCATACTGTTCATTGATGATTTTTCAAGATATTGCTGGCTTTACTTCCTAAAACAGAAATCAGAGGCGGCCTCAGTGTTTTGGAAGTTCAAGACTGCTGCTGAGACTGAAACAGGTTGCAAGCTGAAGTCCATAAGGTCTGATAATGGGACTGAGTACACCTCAGCTCAGTTCCAAGCCTTCTGTGATAAGGCAGGCATCAAACATCAACTTACCAACACATATACACCTCAGCAAAATGGTGTAAGTGAAAGGAAGAATAGGAGTTTGATGGATATGGCCAGGTGCTTGATGATTCAGAAGAATCTGCCTAAAGCACTATGGGCAGAGGCAGTTAACACTGCAAACTACATTCAAAATAGGCTTCCAACCAAGGCCTTGGATCAGAAGACTCCATTCGAAGCCTGGTTTGGATTCAAGCCATCACTGGCTCATCTGAAGGTCTTTGGATGCATCTGTTATGCTCATGTACCTGCTGTCAAAAGGGACAAATTGTCTGAAAAGGGCTCGACCTGGTATTTTGGTGGGCTACAGCACTGTTAAGAAGGGCTATAGGATCTTGGATCCTTCAACAAAGAAAGTGTCAGTCAGTAGGGATGTGGTATTTGATGAAAAGTCATGTTGGAACTGGGAAAAACATGAACCTAAGGAAGTTTCAGAAGGACTTGCAGCAGATCAAGCTGAGCCAGATCAAAATGTTCCTGAATTGGACATTGATGATGAACCAGTTAGAGGAACAAGACCATTGACTGAGATTTATGAAAGAGCTCATGTAGCCATAGCTGAACCAAGCAATTTTGAAGAGGCTGAAGCTCAGCAAGAGTGGAAGCAGGCAATGGCTGAGGAGATTAGCATGATTGAGAAGAACCAGACCTGGGAATTAGTTGAAAGGCCAGTCAAAAGGAAGATAATTGGGGTGAAATGGGTGTACAAAGCCAAGCAAAATGCTGATGGTACCTTGAACAAACTGAAAGCAATGCTAGTTGTCAAGGGGTTCAGTCAGAGGTATGGCCTGGACTACTTGGAGACCTTTGCACCAGTGGCCAGGCTAGACACCATCAGATTACTGATTGCCTTAGTAGCACAGCTCGAGTGGAAGATCCATCAACTCGATGTGAAATCAGCCTTTTTGAATGGTCTCTTAGATGAAGAGATCTATGTTGAACAACCACAAGGGTTTGAGATAGCTGGCAGAGAGCATATGGTCTACAAACTGAAGAAGGCCCTATATGGCTTAAAACAGGCTCTAAGGGCCTGGTACAGCAGAATCGATGGCTACTTGACTAATTTGGGATTCGATCGAAGCAAGAGTGAGCCAACACTGTATGTCAAGAAGCAAGGGACACAAACACAGCTCATTGTATCCCTATATGTTGATGACCTGCTGGTGACAGGAGGAGATCGAGCAGTGCTGGTCGATTTCAAGACCAAGATGCAAGAAGTATTTGAAATGTCTGATCTAGGGGAAATGTCTTATTTCCTTGGAATGGAGGTGACTCAAGCACAAAATGGGATATTTCTAAGTCAGATAAACTTTGCCACAAAGATTCTAACCAAGTTCTCCATGCAAAACAGTAAAGCAACTAAAACACCTGTTGCTGTTGGAGAAAAACTATCGAGCCAATGTGATTTTGAGAAGGTTTGTGAAACAACCTTCAGAAGTCTAGTTGGTTGTCTGTTATATTTAACTGCCACTAGACCAGACATAATGTATGCTGTAGGATTGCTCTCAAGGTTCTTGCATTGTTGCAATAAAAAGCATTTACAAGCTGCTAAGAGAGTGCTTAGATATGTCAAAGGCACTTTGAGCTATGGTTTAAGGTACAACAAGGAAGGAAATCTGAAGCTGGTTGGCTACATTGATAGTGACTGGGCTGGCTCGATAGATGACATGAAAAGCACCTCAGGGTATGCTTTCAACCTTGGTTCAGCCATGTTTTGCTGGAGCTCGAAGAAGCAAAGTCTGGTGGCTCAATCTACTGCTGAAGCAGAATATGTGGCAGCTGCAAGTGCTGTCAACCAAGCCATTTGGCTAAGGAAAATCTTAGCTGATTTGAAAGTGCATCAAAAGGAAGCTACTGAGATCTTCTGTGACAACCAATCTTCAGTTGCAATTGCTAAAATCCAGTGTTCCATGGAAGAACAAAGCATTTCAGCATCAAGTTGCATGTTGTTCGAGAAATGGAGCAAGCTCAGGAAGTGAAGCTGATCCATTGTAATTCTGAGGATCAACTTGCAGACATTTTGACTAAAGCCCTTAATGTCACAAGGTTCGAATGTCTAAGAAGGAAGCTAGGTGTTTGCTCCATGCAAACCAAGGAGGAGTATTGAAGCAATGGTTAGCATGTAGCAATCACATGTTTATTATTATTATTATTATTATTATTGTTTGGATGTAATGATGTAACTTAGTTGTATTCCAACTAAGTTTGTTAGTGGTAGTAGGTGGTGATTTATTTTAAGTGGATGTAATGATGAAACTTAGTTGTATTCCAACTAAGTTTGTTAAGTTGTAAGCTTGTATAAATAGGCTTTATGCCATTTAAAAAAAAATGAATGAATTCAATCAAGATTTCATCCATATACTCTCTATTTTAGCTTTGCTTAAAATTTATTTCATTTTTCTTCTTTGTTTCTGCCGCAAGTCTCGATTCTTGCTCGGCAAGTTTTTTGTTGAACCTTGCTATTTGTTGCACTTAGCTCCAACAGATACTCTAGCAAAGAGATTCTGGATTATGTTTTATGTGAACTTCATATGCTGGTTGCTTGCAATATCTCTTTTAACATGTTGCATAATATCTTGTTCGTTCTTCTTTTGTCGAGGTACTTGTTATTATGCAGCCTAATTATCTTAACTGATTGTGATGAAATGGTTATTGGCTATTTTAATGAAGTTGAGGAATTTAAGTTAGACAAAATGTTTTCTTTTCAGGTTCACTGGAACTTGAAACTCCTAGTGTGGCTGAAGCAGACAATAAAATGGGTGCATCTGAGGATGATGAATATGCTCGTATAATGTCAAGGTTGGAAGAACTTGAGAAAGAAGAACTTTCAGCTGAAGATAATGAGGAGAATCTTGAAGATGAAGATGAAGATGAAGATGCTAATGCACTTGAAAGTGACGGCAATGAAGATGAATTGACTAAAGCTGCTGAAGGTAATGGTGATGAAGATGAGTTGACTAAAGCTGCTTTTCATAGAAAAAAGGATGAATGTTACAGTCATCTTGATCATGGTCAAAGATATTCAGAGGTAAATTGGGACTTGGTGCTTTTTACCTGTTAATACAATTGTATGTTGAATGTGTCACTTATGAAATAGCTGTATCAGTCTCAGTCAAGGAAACAACTACAGCAGTTCAACGGCAAAGAACCAATTGAAAAGATGTCCAATAAATATAAGCATCAAGATTTAACTAATCCGTTTGCTGTAAGTGATTAAATCTTTGTATGCCTTCTTTGTCTTTTAGCCTTTCTTTGATAATCCTTCTAACTTAATGATAAATTAATCCTGAAGTCTGATATCTGTATATCTGAAATGCAGTCTACTGGATTGACAGAGGAACCTGTTACCAAAGGTAACTATGATGGTTTTGTTTCTGACTTATGCATGTGGTCAATCATGTAAACTCAAGGAGGGTAAAGATATTATGTTATCTACTGATAGATGTGAATATCATTTTGAGTTTGATTTATAGATGAGGCAATTCCTTTATTTTATCTTATTCAGGTGAAATTTCACACGGTCGAATCATACAACAAGACACAAAGACTTTAAGTCCTTCCATAAATGCCTCTGCTCCTTTCGAGAAGGTAAGCTTGAAGCAGAACCATCATAATGAAATAAAGTAGCCGTAGCTTATATTTGAGCTCTGGTCTTTGGGAGAAGGAAAAGTAGAGAAAACCAACATGATATCATTCATGTTATTTCAGAATAGATCTTTGGATAACATCAATGACCTTATATCGAGCCTTGTCCTCTCTATATTATATTAATAAATGCAAGATCACCAATGAGGGCTGCTAACCATTTTTTTTAAACTCCAATTTTGTGTTACAGAAATCTGTCCAGGCCTCAAAATCAAAATTTGATAGTTCCAAGGTATGCTACCTCTACCATGCTGATTACTTTGATTAATTATTAGGGCATGATGCATGTTGTTTATGTGCTTTTATCCATCATGATTTATTGGCTATATGTGCAGGCTTTTACGGGTTCTATAGTTGAGCATACGCAGAATTTGGATAGAAGTTCAGTGGGAACAAATACGACTTCATTACAGGTATTGTGCTTACGCATCTTTGTGAGTATATAGCAAATAAGTTGCATATTGACTGCCTTGAATACTTACTACAATATTTATGTCCTTTGCAGTCATCTGGTTCGCAACCTTGGAAGCCGGTGTCTAGATTCAAAATGCAAAGGAAGTAGGTTGAGCATTGTATGACAAAAATAGATGTAAAAAATGAGACATTTCAGTATGGTATAATCTGATCAAACCATAAGTAATTGCTGATCCTAATTGTGGGGTTGAAGTTTTGTTCGAATGGATTTTAGGGAGAGTTGTCATTACTGTTTCAGTAGCAGGTAATGCAAAGCCTTTCTTTTTTCTCACCCTTTTTTCCAAAAATTAAGTTGCTATAGCCCTGTTTATCTTTAATTTTCTATTTAATAATTTGGTTGCTGAAACTATTAAGTTGGTTTCTTTTAAGGAAAATTATTTAAAACTAATAATATCACCAATTCATTCAAATATTAGATATGAATAATAATTTTTTTTAAAATAATCTGTGAATGTAAGGTTAATACATGTTTAAGTCAGGTGTTAATTGAATTAAAATTTAATTAATTATAATAAAAACTTTTTAATGGGATGAAATTAAGAGTGGGGTATACACTTAAGTTTCCCCAAATTTTTTTAATAATATGTTTAAATTTGTAATATCCTAATTTAATCAAACCAATTATCTTTGCAGAAACATCATAAAAAAATTATATGTTAAATTTTTGTAGTAGCATTCTATAATCATAAAAATTTTAAAATGTTAGTAATTTGTATTAATGAATTTTAATATACAAATATTGAAATATTGTAGCATTTATATTATGTCACTCAATATAATTATCAATATTTAGTATCTAATCTTACATCATAAGTTTTTTACTTATTAATATTATGCTTATGAAACACCTCTTCTTATGATAACATGTATTTTGAATGAAAGTCAATTATATTTAAACTTATTTTTTCTCTTTTTAAAATTACAAATTTATAATTAACTCATTTATGGTATACTCTCCTATAAGAAAAATGATCTCATTTTTAAATGTACAGAATAGGAAAAGTCTTAATTTTACTATAATTACCAAAATTTTTAGTTATAGAATGAAAAGAAAATGATGTGATGTGTTGAGAGTTATACTTCAAATTATAATTCATTAACATAATATATTCTCAAATTCAAACATTTTATTTTATATACAGGAAAACGTCATTGTGTAAAACAAAAATCAAACTACATGTAATTCAGAGATAAACAAAATAGAACTTGCAATGACACATGTTATGATACAATAATAGTTTTAACCCTTAATTAGTATCCACCATTTCTTACAATACAGGTTTGAAAGAGGGGAGAAAAGCAATTTGAGTGGATTCATCCTCCCATTCTACATCTTTCCACCATCCCTTGTCTCCTTCAATGACGAGCCTCTGTCCTTTTGCACTGTTGGAGTTTAGTGGGAGCTTCTTCAACATTCCGCATTTTACAATTGTGATTTCCTTCAGCTGTGGGAAAGACAGAGCATGGTGGTATATAGTCTTTAGTTTGGGCAGATTTTCTAGCATCAAAATCTCGAGCTTAGAAAATAAGTTCGAATTTCCTTTTAGCTCAGCGACTTCACCAAGTTTTCCTTCACTGATGATTTCTTCTAAACCAATACATTCAAATATCCATAGCACTTCCAAATGTGGAGCAAAAGTTACCCAACTCACATCCCTCAAATAACGGCTTCCGAATAGGTATACATGTCGAAGGCTATGGAAGTATCCTGCGCCTTCAATTATGTTACGTTCGATCTTCACTTCCTCTAGCTCCAAACAAAACAAGAGGCTTAAAGAATATAGATGCTGCAGTTTTGCTAAAGCCATAATATTCAATGATCTTGAATCTCTGAAACCTATAAGTTGTACACTTTCAATGGCACAGCTAAAGAACTTGTTGAACCTCGAAGCTTTTTCCAACTCCGAAGCGCTTCTAAAAGTAAGAGTCAACACATTCAAATATTTTAAATGCTCCATTTCCTCCAAAACCAATAAACATCCATAGCGACATCCCTCCATTTTCTGTACTTGCAACTCGGAGAAACTGGATATCAATTGTTGTGGGATCATTTCTAGATGCTCTGTCCACTCCAGATTCAAATATTTCAGCTTTGCTAGGGCCTTCAATTCGACTGGCAACTTTTTTATTCCTGTCCATGACAAATTGAGATGTTCTAGTGAAACCAACTTTGCAATTCCTACTGGCAATTCTTCCAACATATTATAGGACAAATCCAGAACCCTTAGCATCGGCATGAAATTAAAGAAATCATTGATGATCACCCTCAAACGGTTCCGCCCAAGAAATAAAGTTTGGAGATTGGGACATTCCAATACCTCAGTCAGATTTTCAATTTGATTCCACATCAGCGACATTCTTGTTACCTCTTCCCACTTTTTAGCTTCCGGTAGTTCCTTTAACTGAACACCTGATTTTACACAAAACTTCTCCTTATCAGATTCACCAGCAATCCACAAAGCCATGTCGCGAATCACGTCGTGCATCTTTACCCTAACCTTATTCTTCCCTTCCTCCAATAAGCATGCGTCAATAAGAGAACCTATAACGAAATGTCCCTGGTTCCTGACATTGCTCAAATTGGTATGCTCGTCCAAAAGTCCTTCCCCGATCCAACAATCTACTAGTTCATCTTTCCCGATGGGATAATCTTCTGGATATAAAGAACAATACAGGAAACAAGATTTCGGTTTTTCGGCTAAACAGTCATAACTGAATTTTAACTTGGGATACATCTCTTTCCCTACCCCTGGCAACACAGAAGCTGCTGATTGCCTTAAAACTTCAATAGCATATTCCCATTCTCTAGGGGTCTTCTTGGATGCCATGGCTCGCCCAATTGTAATGAGAGCGAGAGGTAGCCCTGCACACTCTTCAACCACCGCTTCAGCTAACTTGCAAATATCTGGATGCATTCGAAGGGTTTCTGATCCAACCTTCTCCTCGAACAGTCTGAAAGCTTCTCCTGGTGGTAAACATTCCACTCTGATATTATTATCCATGTTCGGTTGCATTTGACAGCACACGTCAAAACGACGAGTTGTGAAAATGACTTTAGAGCCATTTTCTTTTGGTGGAAGAGGTACCCCAGCTCTTGTGAGATCAAACCGTTCCCATATATCATCCAACAACAATGCAAACTTCTTTTTACATAATACCTGGAAGATGTCTTCAGCTTTCTCATCAAGGCTCTTAGATTCCCAACCTTCATTGGAAAGGCCTATTCTTTTGGCAATCTGATCCTGGACTTTTTCAATTGGCCGATCTTGAGATGCAACTGCCCAAATTACACGGTAATCATGGGTAGTGTCATGGAATTTGTTATTGATTTGGTTTAGGAGGGTTGTCTTTCCAACCCCTCCTAAGCCATATATGCCAATAATTCCCACTTGTTCCTTTTGAAGACAGCTCCAGACCTTGTCGAAATTGGACTCTAAACCCACGGTTGGCTCACTAGGTCTTTCAGTTGCTGAAGGAAGTGGTGGCTTGCTGGCCACATCACTGAAATCTCCATTCTCCTTTTGGTCTTTCACCTGTTTGAGTTTTTTGGCAATTTGCTTCCCGAACTTGATGCTGGACCTAGGATGAGTGGAGCAACAACCTCCCATACATAGATTTTCAACATGCGGAGGACTTTGGACAATCAGTTGATCAGCATCGTTTATCAGAGTTTCTGCCCTAGAAAGCCAACCCTCAACTTGGTTTAGGCGCTGAAGCTGCTGCTCATCTTCAGCAATTCTGACCCTGCTCATCAGATCACTCCTGAGCTCCTCCAGTCCTGCTACTTCAGCTTGTAAATCATGGAGGTTATCTTCGAGGTTGCATATGTAACTTGCCTGTCCAGTAGCACAATCCCAGCAACGGGTAATGATGGGATCGAGTGAGATTGAGAAAATATTACCCATACCTGATGTTGATTGTAGAACAGTGAGTTGAACAATTTCAGGAAATAGAAGCAAGGAATAAATGGAAGAATCTTATGGAGTTATATGAAAGATTGAGACTACAAGGGGGAGAAAAACAAAGACAAACTGTTGGATGTTCACATGCATTTTGATACCAAAAAAAAAAAAGGAAAAAAGATAGTGAATATGATGATAATTACAGTAAAGTGTGTAAAATCATTGACTTGGTAGGAAGACTTGCATTGCACACAGCTCTCTTTTATCCCACTTTATTTGGTTTTGACACAATGGGTCCATTGTAAGGCATATTTTGTGTGCCGTGGATACCAAATGCAATTTATTATTCTATTTTACAACTTGAGCAACATTAATACAACATATTTTAATTAATCATAGTAGGTGTAAAGTTTGTTTAAGATAAAAAGTAGGCATGTTAGGAGCTACCTCTTTCTTTAAAGGCTTCCACTTCAACAAAGATAAAGGAACCTCAATTATTAAGATCCCATTAGAAAAGAAAGACTAAGATGAGCATGTTGGGTAGAAACTCACAACTTGCTTTGCCCTGCATTAGCTTTCCACAGCATTCATGTATGAGATATTCACAGGCACTATCATTGCCACTTAAACAAACGTCAGCAAAAAACAGATAACAGTGGAAGATCAAGGTAACTGAATTCTTGACCATATATGCCAATGGAAGAATTCAGAAATTGTTTCAGGGGTTATCATAATCCAATTAAAGACATGGAACCCATATAAAAAATTGTGCTTACACATCTTTGTGAGTATGTAGTTATTAAGTAGTATAGCCACCAACTTATTGCAAAATTTATGCCCTCTGCAGTCATCTGGCACTGCTCAAATTGGTATGTTTGTCCAAAATTCCATCCTCGATCCAACAATGTATTAGTGCATCTTTTTCAATGAGATCATCTTTTGGATATAAAGAACAATACACGAAACAAGATTTCACTTTTTCATCAGCTTATACCCACCTAGTACCGAGTATTTCCCAGAATTATTAGCACACCACATAAGAGAATCAGCAAAAGTGGATACACACTCTTAATTATGATACTATGATAAAGACGCATAAATTATTTGATGGAAATATTACAAAATCAAGTTGAAATTGGGCATAGTATGCTTACCTCTGTAGACAGTCTTTACATGCTAATGTTATTTTAATGTTACAAGAGGGGCTAAATTCAAAATGCAAAGGAAGTAGGAGAAGGAGATGTTTAATAACTATACTCATCAAACATTTAACTAATCAGTTTGCTGTAGCTTATTAAATTTAGAGACTGCCATTTGAGTATTAATTGCAATAACTTGTTTATAAGTCTGTAATTCTAGAGAATTCATATACATAATCCCACTTTAAGTAATCAGGTTTGAGTAAATATGTTCACAGATTAAGCCGGGCTCATATATGATATCGAAACAATGCTTAAGTTGGTTTCTTTTAAAGAAAATTATTAAACAAAAACCAATATAAATAATAAATTTTTTTTATACATTTCCAATTACTACTTATAGTCTCTTAAACGTGTGAATCAAAAAAGGAGATTTATGTGGAACAGCCTGATGGATTTAAAGTTCAAGGAAAGGAGGACAAGGTTTATAGGCTGAAGAAGGCATTTTATGGTTTGAAACAGGCCCCTCGAGCCTGGTATGACAGAATTGATGAATATCTGTCTAAACTCAACTTTGAAAAGAGTTTGAGTGAGCCAACTTTGTTTTTAAAAAGTCCAATGATGAGACACTGTTGATTGTGTCAATATATGTGGACGATTTGTTGGTGACTGGAAGAAAAATTGAACTGATTCAAGAGTTCAAGGAGAAAATGCAAGTCATGTTCGATATGACAGACTTGGGAACTATGAGCTATTTCCTTGGTATGGAAGTAAGTCAGGTTGATCAAGGCATTTTCATTAGTCAGCATGCATTTGCCTTGAATATACTCACTAAATTCCATATGGAAAATTGCAAGCCAGAGAGTACACCTCTGGTTATAGGACTGAAGTTGAGCAACTATGGCAATGAAGAAAAAGTGGATGAAAGGGAGTATAGAAGTCTAATTGGATGTTTGTTATACTTAACAACAACTAGACCTGATCTTATATACTCAGTCAATTTTCTATCTCATTTCATGCATAGCTACAACACATCACATTTAAAGGCAGCAAAGAGAATCCTCAGGTATGTCAAAAGAACCTTGAAATTTGGAGTGATGTTTAAGTCAGGAAGTAAGCTGAAGTTAACTGGCTACTCAGACAGTGACTGGGGAGGTTCGATTGATGATATGAGGAGTACCTCAGGCTACCTTTTTTCACTTGGTTCGGGAGCTTTCTGTTGGAGCTCTAAAAAGCAATAAACTGTTACTCAATCAACTGCTGAGGCAGAGTACATAGCAGCAGCTGGAGCAGTAAGCCAAGCAATCTGGCTTAAAAAATTGTTGTGTGATTTGAATGAGGAACAATTTGAACCTACCGAGATTATGGTTGATAATCAGTCAGCAATAGCTATCTCCAAGAATGCTGTTTTTCATGGCAAAACAAAACATTTTAAACTTAAATTCTATTTTGTTCGAGAGGCAGTGCAATCAAAGGATGTAAGTCTTGCACATTGTAGCTCACAAGACCAATTGGCTAACATTTTGACAAAGCCCCTTGGTACTATGAGATTTGAATTTCTTAGAGATTCGGTTGGTGTTTGTTGCCTACAGTCCAAGGAGGAGTGTTAAACATGGACTGCAATGCAACAAAAGGCCAGGAAGCAGACTAGCAGCTGCAGCAGACCAACATTCTAGCAGGATCAGAAGCAGCTTGGTTCTTTTGTTTACTTTTGTTTATTTTGTAATGCTATCCAAGCTAAATGTAACTAGACTTTAGAGTTTTTAGGATTTGAATTTGATAGATGTAATGGCTGAATTATTTAGCTCTTTAATTTGTATTATTTTGTAGTGCAACTTGCTAAAACTGATGGGAGCAGTTACAAATGTTAGGTAACTGTCATATTTTTTTGTAGCACCATATATTTCAAAGTTTCAATGAGAAAATTGATTTTGCTTTATCGGTTACTAGTTGTTCTTAGTCTTTCATCTTTTTCATTGTTTTCTTTGCTGTTTTGTGAGCTTATGCTCTGTGAAGTTTCATTTTTGTTTGTTTTCTGCTGCCATTGTTCCAACAATTTTCATTCAAATTTTGAATATATGAGAGTTACAAAATGTTTGACAGTTACCTACTAGTTTTAACTTCTCTTACTTAATACATACTAAAATATTGCAACTTGTTTACAAAAAGAAGCTGGCATACCAGCTATTACATCAAAGTAAATCAGTCAATCTATCCTACTAACTTAGTCATCATATTACAAAAGATTTGGACAAAGTTCCAAAGGAACAAAATATTCAAAATGTGATCCTTCAGCCGAACCAGCTCCATTGCTTCTCTTCAAAACAGTATAGCAACTTGACTTGTACAATTTGCTGCTGCTGGTCTTTTGTTGCACTGCAGGCCACAGGTTCAACAGTTATCTATTTGGAATATAGTTAAATAGCTACTTTAAAATTTAAGATAAATGTGCATAATTTGTTGATTAAAAAATGTAAAAAATATTTAAAGTTATTAACAATTATAATTAAAATGCTATATTTTTAAATCTTTTAAAATGATTTATAGTTATAACTATGTTTTCAAAAAAAAAAATAGTTTTTTTCCCAAACTGTTTTAAATTAAAAAAAATTATATAAACAAGTATTTAAAATAATAAAAATGATTATATATTGTATTAAATTTAAGTGGTTTTATATTTTATTTAATTAAAAAAATTTGTTTCTAAAACTTTAAAGCTAATATTTATTTAAAAACTTAATATATCATTTAGTATTCGATTTTTTCTTATGATTTTAGTACCAAAAATTACAGTGTTAATTTTTCTCATGATTTACTGATTACCTATGCTGGCTTTCACGGGTTCAAAAGTTGGAGAAAAAATTACCAAATACAACTTCATCACAGGTATTGTGCTTACACATATCAAATTTACCAAATTCTCCAATAAGCATGCCTCAAAAAGAGAACCTATAATGAAATTTCCCTGGTTTCTGGCACTGCTCAAATTGGTATGTTTGTCCAAAACTCCATCCTCGATCCAACATTGTATTAGTGCATATTTTTCAATGAGATCATCTTCTGGATATAAAGAACAATACACGAAACAAGATTTCACCCTTTCACCAGCTTGTACCGAGTATTTTCCAGAATTATCAGCACACCACACAAGAGAATCAGCAGAAGTGGACACACACTCTTAATTATGACACTATGATAAAGATGCATAAATTATTTGATGGAAATATTACAAAATCAAGTTGAAATTGGGCATAGTATGCTTACCTCTGTACATAGTCTTTACCTGTTAATGTTATTTTAGTGTTACAAGAGGGGCTAAGTTCAAAATGCAAAGGAAGTAGGAGATGTCTAATCACTGTACTCATCAAACATTTAACTAATCAGTTTGCTGTAACTTATTAAATTCAGAGACTGCCATTTGAGTATTAATTGCAATAACTTGTTTATAAGTCTGTAATTCTAGAGAATTCATATACATAATCCCACTTTAAGTAATTGGGTTTGAGTAAATATGTTCACAGATTAAGCCGGGCTCATATATGATATCGAAACAATGCTTAAGTTGGTTTCTTTTAAAGAAAATTATTAAACAAAAACCAATATAAATAATAAATTTTTTTTATACATTTCCAATGACTACTTATAGTCTCTTAAACGTGTGAATCAAAAAATAATTTGGATTTATTTGTGCTCAAACTCACGTTCTCTTATTGTTGCCACAATAATTTGTATATAATTTTATTATATATATATATATAAATTTAAAACACCCTAATCTAATCATTTAACCATATTTCAACATTGAATCATCATTAAAAAAATATGTTAATTTTTGTACTTGCATGATATCAGATTCTATAATCATAAACAATTTTAAAATGTTAATAATTTGTATTAATTAGTTTTAATATAAAAATATTGAAATTTATATTATGTCACTGTTATTTTATTATAATATAATTCTCAATATTTAGTATCTAATCTTACATGAAAAGTTTTTTTTGTTGATAACATGTATAATAAATGAAAATAAATTATATTTTATTAACTTATTAAAACTTAAATTTTTAATTTTTTAAAATTCCAAATTTATATTTAACACATTTTTCTCTCCTATAAAAAATTATCTCATATTTAAATATACAGAAATACAACCTAAAACAACATTTATAAGAAAAAATTTAATTTTACTATAATTATGGAAATTTTTAGTTATAAAATTAAAAGAAAATGATATGATATGTTGAAAGTTATACTTCAAATTTTAATTTATTAACATAATATATTTTCAAATTCATACTAAACAAAAAAATTCTGTGTGTAAAACACAGAACCAAACTACATGTAATCCAAGGATAGACAAAATAGAACTTACAATTAGGTATGTTATGATACAATCAAGGCTTTAAGCCTTAATTAATATCCAACATTTCTTAGATTACATAAGGTTTGAAAGAAGGGAGAAAAGCAATTCGAGTGGATTCATCCTTCCATTCTACATTTTCCCACCATCCCTCCTCTCCTTCAATGACCAGCCTCTGTCCTTTTGTACTATTGGAGTTTAGTGGGAGCTTCTTCAACATTCCGCATTTTACAATTCTGATTTTCTTCAGCAGTGGGAAAGGCAGAGCATGATGGTATATAGTCTTTAGTTTGGCCAGATTATGTAGACACAAATTCTCGAGCTTAGAAAACAAGTTTGAATTTCCTTTTAGCTCAGCGACTTCACCAAGTTTTTCTTCACTGATGATTTCTTCTAAACCATTGCATTCAGCTATCCTTAGTACTTCCAGATGTGGAGCAAAGGCTACCCAACTCACATCCCTCAAATGATTGCATTCGTCTAGGATTACAGATCGAAGGCTATGGAAGCGTCCTGCACCTTTAATTATGTTACGTTCGATCTTCACTTTCTCTAGATCCGTACACCTCGAGAGTGTTAAAGTACATAGATGCTGTAGATTTGCTAAAGCCATAATAGTGAATGATCTTGAATCTCTGAAATCTACAAGGCTTACAGCTTCAATTGCACAGCTAAAGGACTTGTTGAACATCGATGCTTTTTCCAACTCCGAAGCGTTTCTAAAACTAATGGTCAACACATTCAAATATTTTAAATGCTCCATTTCCTCCAAAACCAATAAACATCCATAGCCACATCTCTCCATTTTCAGTACTTGCAACTTGGAGAAACTGGATATCAATTGTTGTGGGATCATTTCTAGATCCGCTGTCCACTCCAGATTCAAATATTTCAGCTTTGCTAGGGTCTTCAATTCGACTGGCAACTTTCTTATTCCTGTAAATGACAGATATGAGTCAGAAGTCTAGCTTTATTTATTTTTAAAATTAACAATAAAAAGATAAAAGATAAAAGATAAATATAAATAAGCAATTAAATAGCTATTGATTTTTCAAATGAAAAAAGAGTTAATTTTCTCACCCTTTTTTCCAAAAATTAAGTTGCTATAACCCTGTTTATCTTTAATTTTCTATTTAATAATTTGGTTGCTGAAACTATTAAGTTGGCTTCTTTTAAAGAAAATTATTTAAAACTAATAATATCACCAATTCATTTAATTATTAGATATGAATAATATTTTTTTTAAATAATCTGTAAATACATGTTTAAGTATTATTGTCTGGTGTTAATTGAATTAAAACTTAATTAATTATAATAAGAACTTTTTAATGGGATGAAATTAAGAGTGGGGTATATGTAATAGGCCAATTTAGCCCGGGACCGATTTACAAATAAAAAATAAATTATTACAGGCCCAAAACAAAATTACAATGACCCAAAATAAATAAAAAAACCTAATGGCCCAAATCGCCCACTATCTTAAGCTAGCAGGAAACCCTACCTCCTGCCTTACGCCGCACCCTCTGTTGCCAGTGCCATCCACGTGCCTCCGCAGCGCGCCCATCGCCCGAGGCCTGGCCACCTTGCACCAAAACGGCAAGACTCGAGTCCCGTCATCTCTGTCGACCTCGCCAAGACCTGCAAACAAGGAAAAAAAAGAGACAGACACAGAAATAACAATAGAAACTGTGGCAGAACGAAAACAAATTGTAAAAAAATAGTAAATATAGCATGTATCATTCGGCTATAAAAGCCAGCATAATTTATCTTTGTGGAGGGAGATTTTTGAAATTAAAAAAAAACAGAGAAAGAAGTTCACAAAATACAAGCAAAGAAATACAAAAAGGGGAAATCGAATCAAAAACTAAAAGGTGGTTTTATGTTTATTTTTTCCTTTTTTTCGAATCTGCTTTTTTTTCTTTTTATACATATACATATACATATATAATATAAAAGAAAATGAAAGAAGGCTCACCGGTTTTCGATCGCCAAAAAAAAAGGAAATTTCAATTTTTTGGCAGCCAAAGACTACGGCGCCGTCTCGGCGACCGACTCTCGAACCTATTTTTTGAATTTTCGTAGGCTAACAACATCGTTTTAATAAATCAAATCTCTTATTAAAATGATCAAATTATGAGGTGATCCGATCACATCTCATAAAAACAAAGGATTGGTGGCAAATATTGAAATATTGTAACATATATATTATGTCGTCACTGAATATAATTATCAATATTTAGTATCAAATCTTACATGATGAGTTTTTTATTTATTGATATTATGCTTATGATAACGTGTATTTTGAATGAAAGTCAATTATATTTAAATTTAAATTTTCTCTTTTTAAAATTGCAAATTTATAATTAACACATTATAGTATACTCTCCTATAAGAAAAATTATCTCATTTTTAAATATACAGAATAGGAAATATTTTAATTTTACTATAATTATCAAAATTTTTAGTTATAGAATTCAAAGAAAATGATGTGATGTGTTGAGAGTTATACTTCAAATTCTAATTCATTAATATAATATAATCTCAAATTGAAATATTTTATTTTATATACAGGAAAACGTCATTGTGTAAAAAAAAAATTAAACCACATGTAATTTAGGATAAACAAAATAGAACTTGCAATGAGACATGTTATGATACAATAATGGTTTTAAGCCTTAATTAGTATATATCCAGCATTTCTTACAATATACGATGTTTGAAAGTGGGGAGAAAAGCAATTTTAGTGGATTCATCCTCCCATTCTACATCTTTCCACCATCCCTCCTCTCCTTCAATGATGAGCCTCTGTCCTTTTGCACTGTTGGAGTTTAGTGGGAGCTTCTTCAACATTCCACATTTTACAATTGTGATTTTCTTCAGCTGTGGGAAAGACAGAGCGTGGTGGTATATAGTCTTTAGTTTGGGCAGACTATTTAGCACTAAACGCTCGAGCTTAGAAAATAAGTTCGAATTTCCTTTTAGCTCAGCGACTTCACCAAGTTTTTCTTCACTGATGATTTCTTCAAAACCATTGCATTCAGATATCAAGAGTGCTTCCAAATGTGGAGCAAAAGTTACCCAACTCACATCCCTCAAATGATTGCATCCAGTTAGGGATACAAATAGAAGGCTATGGAAGCATCCTGCACCTTCAATTATGTTACGTTCGATCTTCACTTCCTCTAGATCCTTACAACCCCAGAGGCTTAAAGCACATAGATGCTGCAATTTTGGGAAAGCCATAATATTCAATGATCTTGAATCTCTGAAATCTTCAAGGCGTACAGCTTCAATGGCACAGCTAGAGAACTTGTTGAACCTTGAAGCTTTTTCCAACTCCGAAGCGCTTCTAAAAGTAAGAGTCAACACATTCAAATATTTTAAATGCTCCATTTTGTTGGAACAATGGCAGCAGCAAACATCAAAACAAAGTTGCAACTCAGTGTTTGCAAGACTGAAGCAAGAAGAATCGAGGCAAAGCAAAGGAAAAATTTGATCAAAAATCAAAAAAATACTCAGCAATGTTGTGACTGAAAACATACATCATTTTTCATTCAACTTGAAATATATAAAAGAGTTACATTATACATTGACAGTTACCTAATGTATTTAACTGCCCCAACTAATACAAACCTAATCACTAGCCAAAAAATAATCAAACATAGCTGACCAATCAGCCATTACATCAAAAGATCTTGTCACTAACTTAAGTTTAACTAGCATTACAAACAAACTAAAGTTGAACTGAACCAAATTACATCAAAACAAAGCAGCAAGGTTGGTTGCTTCATTCGGTTCAAAAACCATTCGTGCGCACCAAGCAAAATGAGCTAAGCTCGATAGCTGCTGGTCTCGACAGTAGCAAGCTTTTGGCTCCATGTTGCATTGCAGTCCAGCTTTCAACACTCCTCCTTGGACTGTATGCAACACATTCCAATTGCACTTCTCAAAGATTCAAATCGAGCAGCCCCTAAGGGCTTGGTCATTATGTCAGCCAATTGTGCTCCTGAGCTGCAATGCACAAGGCTGACTTCCTTTGCTTGTTCAGCCTCTCTAACAAAATGCAATTTGATCTTAAAATGCTTAGTCTTGCCATGGAACACAGGGTTCTTGGCTATTGCAACTGCAGACTAATTGTCCACCCAGATTTCAATTGCTTCATCTTGAGTTTCATTAAGATCATAAAGCAGCTTTCTTAGCCAAATGGCCTGATTAACTGCTCCTGCTGCAGCAATGTACTCTGCTTCAGCTGTGGACTGAGCAACAGTTTGTTGCTTCTTAGAACTCCAGCAAAACATGCCCGATCCAAGTGTGAAGAAGTATCCAGAGGTACTCTTCATGTCATCGAGAGATCCTGCCCAGTCGCTGTCAGAGTAGCCTTCTAGTTTCAGTTGGTTCTGACTTTCAAACATTACACCAAAACTAGCAGTGCCCTTGATGTATTTAAGGATCCTCTTTGCTGCCTTCAAATGTGCCTCATTGCAACAATGCATAAATCTCGATAACAGGCTGACACCAAACATGATATCTGGCCTGGTTGCTGTTAGATACAACAGACAACCAACTAGGCTTCGATAGTGCCTCTCATCAACCCTCTGCTGATCACCACTGCTAGTCAGCTTTTCTCCTTGAGCCACAGGTGTGCTGACTGCTTTACAGTTATGCATGCAAAATTTGTCTAGGATCTTCAAAGCAAATGAGTGTTGGCTGATGAAGATACCTCGATCAGATTGGTGCACTTCCATGCCAAGGAAGTAAGTCATGATCCCCAAATCTGTCATCTCAAACACTTGCTGCATTTGGACCTTGAACTGATCAATGAGCTCGATTTTGCTCCCTGTCACAAGCAAATCATCCACATACAAGGAGACTATCAGCAAGGTTTCATGTTCTGACCTTTTCACATATAGAGTAGGCTCACTAAGGCTCTTTACAAATCTAAGTTTGGTCAGGTAGGCATCAACTCTGTCATACCAGGCCCTTGGTGCATGTTTCAGGCCATAGAGGGCCTTTCTCAACTTATACACTTTGTCTTCATGTCCAACAACTTCAAAACCTTCAGGTTGCTCGATGAAGATCTCCTCCTTGAGAAAACCATTCAGGAATGCTGGTTTGACATCCAATTGGTGAACTCTCCACTGCTTCTGAGCTGCTAAAGCAAACAGCAGCTTAATTGTATCCAGTCTTGCCACTGGAGCAAAAGTTTCTAGGTAGTCAACACCATACTGCTGACTGTAGCCCTTCACCACAAGCCTGGCCTTGTGCTTATTCAGTGAGCCATCAGCATTGTACTTGGCCCGATACACCCATTTAACTCCTATGACCCTCTTGTGTTCTGGTCTGCTCACCAACTCCCAAGTCTGATTTTTGTTGATCATTTCCAACTCAGCTTCCATAGCTTTCATCCAGCTTCTGTTTTTAGCAGCTTCTTCAAAGTCTGAGGGCTCAATCACAGCAACATTGCACCTCTGATAAACATCAACCAAAGTTCTGGTGCCCCTCACTGGTATATCATCGACAGCATCATTACTTGGTCCTTCTTCTGCAGGTTCAGCAACCAAGTCTAACTGGTCCAATTCAGACAAGTCAGCCACAACACCATTCCAATTCCACACCTTTTCCTCATCAAACTTAACATCCCTGCTGACTAAAACCTTCTTTGCTGTAGGATCATACACTCTATAGCCCTTCTTGTTGCTGCTGTAGCCAACAAAGATTCCTGGAGTTGCTCTGCTCTCAAGCTTGGTCCTTTTCTCTACTGGAATAAGTGCATAACATACACAGCCAAACACTTTTAAGTGTGTTACCACAGGTTTGACTCCATGCCAAGCCTCAAAAGGAGTCTTATCCTTGACTGCTCTAGTTGGCAGTCTGTTGAGCAGATACACTGAGGTGTTGACTGCCTCAGCCCAAAACTGACTTGGAAGCTTGCCTTGAAACAAGAGGCACCTGGCCATGTTCAGTACAGTCCTATTCTTTCTCTCACAGACTCCATTCTGTTGAGGAGTATAGACTGTTGTGAGCTGATGGTGAATCCCAGCACTGTCACAAAGCTTCTGAAATCTTTCAGACACATATTCAGATCCATTATCAGTCCTCAAGGCTCTAATTTTGCAGCCTGACTGATTTTCAGCATAAGCCTTGAATTTGCAGAAGGCTTCAAACACTTCTGACTTTTGCTTCAAGAAGTAGACCCAGCACAACCTTGTTAAATCATCTATAAACAAGGCAAAGTACCTGTTCTCACTGATTGAAGGTGTTCTCATAGGGCCACAAACATCAGAGTGCACCAATTCGAGCTTGTCTTGAGCTCTCCAAGCACTGTCAGCAGGAAAAGGCAGTCTAGCCTGCTTACCAAGCTGACAAACCTCACAAACATTCTCACTAGCTTCAATTTTTGAAATGTCATCAACCAGATTCAGCCTATGTAATAGATCGATGGATCTAAAATTTGCATGGCCTAGTCTCCTATGCCACAAGTCAGTGCTTTCAACAAGGCTGGTGTATGCCTTTCTTTCTATTTGGCTAACATCCAGCATGAAGCACCTATCAGTCATAGAGACTGTGACTAACTCCAGACCATTCATGTCTTGAACAATACAGCAACCATTCTTAAAAACCAATGTATAGCCCTTTTCAACTAATTGGCCTACACTAAGCAAATTCTGGTCTAAGTCAGGTACAAAAAACACATCTGAGATCAGCTTGTTACCTGAACCAGTGCTAATCAACACACTGCCCTTGCCTTTAGCCTCAATCAGCCTACCATCTCCAATTCTAATACTCGAGTGGAAGCTTCTGTCTAGGCTTTTGAACAGCTTCTCATCTGCTGCCATATGGTGTGAGCAGCCACTGTCTAGTAGCCAATCATTGCTGGCCTTGGTTGTGCCAACAAAACAAGTTGCTGTGAACACTTGCTCCTCCTGAGCTTGAATGTCCTCAGCAGGTCTAGCTTGTTGCAGAGCAGCCTCCCTTGGTTTGCCCTTGCACACCTTCTCCACATGGCCAAACTGCTTGCATTTTCTACACTGAATATCTGGCCTAAACCAGCAATACTTTTCTGAATGTGTTGTCTTCTTGCAATGAACACATGGTGGGAACACCCTTTTTGCTTCATCTCTTCCTGACTTGACCCTTCTATTGTGCCAAGGCTTCTTGCCTTTTGCACTCACACTCGAGCCTTCACTGGCTTTAGCCTGGAAAGCAGCTTCAGGATTCTCCTCCTGCCTATTTGCCCCCCTTTGCTCAAGTGCATACAGGGAGTTTATCAGCTCAGACAAAGAAATGGCTGATAAGTCCCTCGAGTCCTCAAGTGAAGAGATTTTAGACTCAAATTTCTCAGGGAGAGTTGTAATAACCTTTTCAACAACTCTGCTCTCTGTGAAGTCCACTCCCAGGAGCCTAATGCTGTTGACAATGGCCATTATCCTGTCTGAGTACTGCTTGATGGTCTCAGACTCTTTCATCCTCAAATTTTCAAAGTCTCTCCTGAGGTTGATCACTTGCTGTTGCCTTGTCTTATCAGTCCCCATGAACTCCTCCTTCAGCTTCTCCCAAGCCTGCTTTGGTGAGTCACAGGCCATGATGCGAGTAAATATCACATCAGAGACTCCATTTTGCAAGCAGGCCATAGCCTTATGCTTCTTGGCTCGCTCCTCAGTATGTTGCCTCATCTGTGCAATGGTGGGATTGGCTCTCAATGGAGGTGGTTCAGCATCATTCTCGATCACACTCCAAAGATCATGTGCCTGGAGATAAGTCTTCATTTTAACTATCCAAATGTGATAGTTTTCTCCAGTGAACACTGGTGGAGGTGGTGGAGTGAAACTCATTCTGCTAGACTGAATCCAAATGCTTCGATCTTACCAAATTTTGAACTTGCTGTTGGTTTTGATTCGAACACAACAGATTGCATACAAAGGCCCCTCAAAGACTCGGGCTCATAATACCATTTGTTGGAACAATGGCAGCAGCAAACATCAAAACAAAGTTGCAACTCAGTGTGTGCAAGACTGAAGCAAGAAGAATCGAGGCAAAGCAAAGCAAAAATTTGATCAAAAATCAAAAAAATACTCAGCAATGTTGTGACTGAAAACATACATCATTTTTCATTCAACTTGAAATATATAAAAGAGTTACATTATACATTGACAGTTACCTAATGTATTTAACTGCCCCAACTAATACAAACCTGATCACTAGCCAAAAAAATAATCAAACATAGCTGACCAATCAGCCATTACATCAAAAGATCTTGTCACTAACTTAAGTTTAACTAGCATTACAAACAAACTAAAGTTGAACTGAACCAAATTACATCAAAACAAAGCAGCAAGGTTGGTTGCTTCATTCGGTTCAAAAACCATTCGTGCGCACCAAGCAAAATGAGCTAAGCTCGATAGCTGCTGGTCTCGACAGTAGCAAGCTTTTGGCTCCATGTTGCATTGCAGTCCAGCTTTCAACACATTTCCTCCAAAACCAATAAGCATCCATAGCCACATCCCTCCATTTTCAGTACTTGCAACTTGGAGAAACTGGATATCAGTTGTTGAGGGATCATACTCAGCTTTCTTGTTTTCTCCAGATTCAAATATTTTAGCTTCGCTAGGGCCTTCAATTCGACTGGCAACTTTTTTATTCCTATCCATGACAAATTAAGATGTTCTAGTGAAACCAACTTTGCAATTCCTACTGGCAATTCTTCCAAATTCCTATTTCTAGACAAGTCCAGAACCCTTAGCATCGGCATGAAATTAAAGAAATCATTGATGATCACCCTCAAACGATTCCGCCCAAGAAATAAAGTTTGGAGATTGGGACATTCCAATATCTCCGTTAGATTTTCAGTTTGATTCTCCATCAGCGACATTCTTGTTACCTCTTCCCACTTTTTAGCGTTCGGTTGTTCCTTTAACTGGATACCTGATTTTACAAAAAACTTCTCCTTCTCAGATTCACCAGCAATCCACAAAGCCATGTCGCGAATCACATCGTGCATCTTTATACGATGACTACCTTGTTTCTCCAATAAGCATGCGTCAATAAGAGAACCTATAATGAAATGTCCCTGGTTTCTGGCATTGCTCAAATTGGTATGCTCGTCCAAAAGTCCTTCCCCGATCCAACAATCTACTAGTTCGTCTTTTTCAATGAGATAATCTTCTGGATATAAAGAACAATACAAACAAGATCTGAACCTTTCATCAAGTAAACAGTCATAACTGAATTTTAACTTAGGATACATCTCTTTCCCTACCCCTGGGAACACAGAGGCTACTGATTGCCTTAAAACTTCCTTAGCATATTCCCATTCTCGAGGGGTTTTCTTGGATGCCATGGCCCGCCCAAATGTAATGAGAGCGAGAGGTAGCCCAGCACACTCTTCTACCACCGTTTCAGCTAACTTGCAAATATCTAGATGCATTCGAAGGGTTTCTGATCCAACGTTCTCCTCGAACAGTTTGAAAGCTTCTCCTGGCGGTAAACATTCCACTCTGATATTATTATCCATGTTCGGTTGCATTTGACAGCACACATCATAACGACGAGTTGTGAAAATGACTTTAGAGCCATTTTGTTGTGTTGGAAGAGGTACCCCAGCTCTTATTAGATCAAACCATTCCCATATATCATCCAACAACAATGCAAACTTCTTTTTACATAATACCTGGAAGATGTCTTTAGCTTTCTCATCAAGGCTCTTAGATTTCCAACCTTCATTAGAAAGGCCTATTCTTTCGGCAATTTGATCCTGGACCCTCTCAATTGGCCGATCTTGTGATGCAACTGCCCAAATGACATGGTAATCATGGGTAGAATCATGGAATTTGTTATTGATTTGGTTTAGGAGGGTTGTTTTGCCAACCCCTCCTAAGCCATATATGCCAATAATTCCCACTTGGTCCTTTCGAAGACAGCTCCAAACCTTGATGAAATTGGACTCTAAACCCACAGTTGGCTCACTAGGTCTTTCAGTTGCTGAAGGAAGTGGTGGCTTGCTGGCCACATCACTGAAATCTCCATTCTCCTTCTGGTCTTTCACCTCTTGGAGTTTTTTGGCAATTTGCTTCCCGAACTTGATGCTGGACCTAGGATGAGTGGAGCAACAACCTCCCATACATAGATTTTCAACATGCGGAGGACTTTGGACAATCAGTTGATCAGCATCGTTTATCAGAGTTTCTGCCCTAGAAAGCCAACCCTCAACTTGGTTTAGGCGCTGAAGCTGCTGCTCATCTTCAGCAATTCTGACCCTGCTCATCAGATCACTCCTGAGCTCCTCCAGTCCTGCTACTTCAGCTTGTAAATCATGGAGGTTATCTTCGAGGTTGCATATGTAACTTGCCTGTCCAGTAGCACAATCCCAGCAACGGGTAATGATGGGATCGAGTGAGATTGAGAAAATATTACCCATACCTGGTGTTGATTGTAGAACAATGAGTTGAACAATTTCAGGAAATAGAAGCAAGGAATAAATCAAAGATGCTTATGGAGTTCTATGAAAGTTTGAGACTACAAGGGGGAGAAAAACAAAGACAAACTGTTGGAAGTTCACATACATTTTGATACCAAAAAAAAAAGGAAAAAAGATGGTGAATATGATGATAATTACAGTAAAGTGTGTAAAATCATTTACTTGGCGGGAAGACTTGCATTGCACACAGCTCTTTTTTATCCCACTTTATTTGGTTTTGACACAATGGGTCCATTGTAAGGCATCTTTTGTGTGCCATGGATACCATATGCAATTTATTATTCTATTTTACAACTTGAGCAACATTAATACAACATATTTTAATTAATCATGGTAGGTGTAAAGTTTGTTTAATATAAAAAGCAGGCATGTTAGGAGCTACCTCTTTCTTTAAAGGCTTCCACTTCCTCAATTATTAAGATCCCATCAGAAAAGAAAGACTAAGATGAGCATGTTGGGTAGAAACTCACAACTTGCTTTGCCCTGCATTAGCTTCCCACAGCATTCATGTATGAGATATTCACAAGCACTATCATTGACACTTAGACAAACATCAGCAAAAAACAAATAACAGTGGAAGATCAAGGTAACTGAATTCATGACCATATATGCCAATGGAAGAATTCAGAAATTGTTTCAGGGGTTATCATAATCCAATTAAGGACATGGAACCCATGTAAAAAATTGTGCTTACACATCTTTGTGAGTATGTAGTTATTAAGTAGTATAGCCACCAACTTATTGCAAAATTTATGCCCTCTGCAGTCATCTAGTTGTCAACCGTCAAAGCAGGTGTCTAGATTCAAAATGCAGAGGAGGTAAGTTGAGCACCATAGACAAAAAAAAAAGGGAAGAAGAAGAAGAAGAAAGATATGAGGATTTTCACTCATGAGCTTTAGGTTACAATATGATATAATATGATTAAACCATAACTAATTGCATATTCTAATTGTGGGGATGAAAGTTTTGGTCAGATAGTTTTCAGGGACAGTTGCTGTCCTTTTCCAACATGATTGAGGTTGTGGTAAGTAAATGTAGTGAGTATTATCGAGTGTCACTCAACTTTAATATTTATATTTTACTTCAACACGTTATCTATTTGGAACATAGTTAAATTACTACTTTAAAATTTAATATAAATGGGCATAATTTGTTGATTAAAAAATATGCTAAAGGTATATCACAATTTGTTGATTAAAAAATGTACAAAGATTTAAAATTATTAATAATTATAATTAAAATACCATATTTTTAAATATTTTAAAATGATTTATATTTATAAATATGTTTTCAAAAAAAAAGTTTTTTTTCCAAAACTGTTTTAAATTTTTTTAAAATATATAAACAAGTATTTAAAATAATAGAACAGGTTATATTTGTATTAAATTTAAGTGGTTTTATATTTTATTTAATTAAAAAAATTTTGTTTCTAAAAGTTTAAAGCTAATATTTATTTAAAGACTTAATAAATCATTTAGTATTCAATTTTTTCTCATGATTTTAGTACCAAAAATTACAGTGTTAATTTTTCTCATGATTTACTGATTACCTATGCTGGCTTTCGCGGGTGCAAAAGTTTGAGAAAAGCTTACCAAATACAACTTCATCACAGGTATTGTGCTTACACATTTCAAATTTACCAAATTATCCGATAAGCATGCCTCAGTAAGAGAACTTATAATGAAATGTCCTTGGTTTCTGGCACTACTCAAATTGGTATGTTTGTCCAAAATTCCATCCTCGATCCAACAATGTATTAGTGCATCTTTTTCAATAAGATCATCTTCTGGATATAAAGAACAATATACGAAATAAGATTTCACTTTTTCATCAGCTTATACCCACTTAGTACTGAGCATTTCCCAGAATTATCAGCACACCACACAAGAGAATTAGCAGAAGTGGACACACACTCTTAATTATGGCACTATGATAAAGACGCATAAATTATTTGATGGAAATATTACAAAATCAAGTTGAAATTGGGCATAGGATGCTTACCTCTGCACACAGTCTTTACCTGTTAATGTTATTTTAGTGTTACAAGAGGGGATCAATTCAAAATGCAAAGGAAGTAGGAGATGTCTAATAATCATACTCATCAAACATTTAACTAATCAGTTTGTTGTAACTTATTAAATTCAGAGACTGCCATTTGAGTATTAATTGCAATAACTTGTTTATGAGTCTGTAATTCTAGAGAATTCATATAAATAATCTCACTTTAAGTAATCGAGTTTGAGTAAAGATGTTCACAGATTAAGCCGGGCTCAGATATGATATCGAAAAAATGCTTAAGTTGATTTCTTTTAAAGAAAATAATTAAACAAAAACCAATATAAATAATAAAAAATTCTATACATTTCCTATTACTACTTATAGTCTCTTTAATGTGTGAATAAAAAAATAATTTGTATTTATTTGTGCTCAAACTCACGTTCTCTTGTTATTGCCATAATAATTTATATAATAATAATTTTATTATTATTATACATATTTATATAGGGTAAATTACCAAAATAGTCACTTTTGTTTACCTCAAGTTACATTTTAGCCACTTATATTTGAAATGTTACGTTTTAGTCACTTACGTTATCACGTTGTAACATTTTATCACTGAGCCGTTAATTGTCGTGGCACGTTAAATCATCATTTCAAACAAAAATTTTAGGTTAATTTATACAATCAGTCCCCATATTTTTTCGTTTTGAGCAATTTAATTTTTTTCTTCTATGTTCTTTTAACTTTCTTTTTTCTTCTTTATTTTCCATTCTCTTCTGCTTCTCTCTCTGTTTTCGTCCCTTCTCTATTTTTTTAACGTAGTTTTTTTATGTTTTCTATTTGTTAAAACTAATCCCTATACTTTTATTTTTTTGAACAATTTAAATTTTTTCGAGTGAGGCGAGGTTGTGGACTAGTTTTAACAAATGGAAAATGTTGACACCATTTCTTATATGAAAACGGGGTCGACTTGGATTAAAAAAGAATGAAAACGGGAGTCGCCACCGATCCTTTTTGATGAGGTGTGATCGGGTCACCTTGAAAAGTGGTTGTTTTTAATAAACGATTTAATTTTTATTAAAACAAAGATTTTGGTCTATGAAATTTTTTTAAAAAAACGGGTTCGGGAGTCGGTTACGCACGAGGAAGGATTAGCACCCTCGATACGCCCAAAATTGGTACCTAGTTGATTAATTAGTGTCTTAGTGTCGAAAATTGAAAATTTGAAGGGTTTTAAAAATACGATCCTTAAAAGAAAATTCTGATAACGTGAATTGAAATATAAGATTCTCTTGTTCCGAAGGAATATCACATCCAGCACATTAGGACACGATACCCTAAACCATCGAAACCAAGATCACCTTATAGTTTAATGAAACCATATTTTGAAGCTTTAAGAGGATATTTGGCTGTTTAGTCGAACGAGAAATCGAAACCCAGCACGTTAGGGCACGTTTCCTCGATTTTCCAAACGCGAAATATTGCCTTATTTAAAAGTTTAAAAAGGATATTTGGCTATTTGGTCGAACAAGAAATCGAAACCCAGCACGTTAGGGCACGTTTTCTCGATTTTCCAAACGCGAAATATTGCCTTATTTAGAAAAATTTTCCTTTTGGTGTTTAGTGTCGATGCTTGACAAAACAATAACGAATACAACAAGGTGAGCAAAGTAAAGTGAGTAACAACAATACAATAGGCAAAATGAAATGACGAGGCGATTACAAAGCATACAAATAAATAAATAGGACTAACATTTTAGAAAAAGCACATGTGTACATAAATAAACAAACAACAACTAACAATAATGACAATAAATACAATTATGTAAAAATGTATATGCATATAATTTTAAGCCATAAGATAAGAAATGCATATAAATTAAGAATATGAAAACATAGATAAGTATGTACACATATATGAAATCGGTAAATACTATAAAAAATGTAAATGTGTATTTATATATTTACAAATCGTGATAATATAAAATATATGTATGTGAATTATAAAATATGTGAAATATACAAAAAGCATTTTAAGAGTGTAAAATATATAAGTATGTATATGATGTAAAATATGCATAAATATATGTAAGTGTATAAAAATTATGAAATGTAAAAAAAAATATATTTAAGTATGTATAAGTACGTATATATACATATTATAAATGTATAGATATATAACAAAGCATAAACTAATAATAATAATAATAATAATAATAATAATAATAACATTGGAATATAAAAGAAACGTACATAAAATTAATAAAATATTAAAATAAAGTGAAATGAAAAACGTTAAATACAAAAGTATATGTGTATACACATACGTAATAAAAATATACACTAGTACATAGTTATAATAATAGTAATACTAATAATACTAATAATATAAAAATAACAAGGATATTTGATAAAAATACAAAAATAAACGAAAAAAGGATTAAAATCGAATTAAAAACGAAGTTGTAGGGCCAATTTAAAATGAAAACAAAGAAAAGGGACTTGATTGTAACGCGCGTGCAACTTGGAGGGTCAAAAGCGCAATAAACCCAAGTATTAAAACGCTGCGCAGCATGGGGGACCAGAATGAATTCGGGGCGAAACCATGGAGCCAGATTAAAAATAAAGAAAAGCTTGATTGTAAACTCCCGAAAAAGCGGAAGGGCTAAAAGTGCAATTAGCCCTTCCAAAGAAAAACACGCGGATCCTCCCTGGTGCGGGTCGGGTCGACCCGACCAGCGTTCAAAACGACGTCGTTTTATTTGTTTAAACTGGGGGTCCAAAACGGTGCGTTTTGACCCCCTATAAAAGTCAAAAAAATTTCAAAAAAATCATTTGTAAAGCTGAGGGAGAAAAAAAAGAAAAGGGAGAGAGGAGAGAGGAGCCCGGAGCGATTTCCGGCAAAAGGGGGGTCACCGGACGGCCACCGGAGGCTCGCCGGCGCCGGCGCCGGCCACCGCACGCGGTGGCCGGAAAGGTAAAATTTTTATTTTTTTGTTATTCTTTTTTTTTATAAATTTATGCTATGTATAGATATATATAATAGATGAATTTTCGAATAAAAATAAAAGAAACCTTAGATCTCTGCCTTTTCTGTTTCGGATCTTTTTCTCGTTTCAATCTGCTTTTTTGTATTCTAAGTAGTATTACAACTGAAAAATGAAAGGAAAAAAAATCATCCCCCTATTCCCATGACCGATTTCGGCTTTTAAAGCCAATACATTTGTTTTGTTTATTGTTTTCCCCATCATTTGCATGCTCTCCTTGCTGTGGTGTCTGTTCTTGTTGCAGGTGGTGGCACGGTGGAGTGTCAGACGCGTGGGCGTCGTGGTGGCCAAGGCCGAGGCGTGCGAGCGTGAGGGGGACAGACGAGGCTGAGCGGCGCGCCCTAGGCATGCTGCGCCTAGGGTTTTCTGCTGCAAACATTTGTTTTTTATTTGGGCTATTGGGCTAGGTAGTGGGTTGGTTTGTTATTTTGTAATTGGACTGTTGTTTATTGTTTTAATATTCGGGCCTGGGCATAAAATTGGGCCTTACAGAAAATATAGAAAAACTACGTTAAAAGAAATAGAGAAGGGAGGAAAGCAGAGGGAGAAGCAGAAGAAAATGGAAAAAAAAGGAAGTTAAAAGAATATAAAAGAAAAAAATTAAATTGCTCAGTGACTAAAATGTTACAACACGATAACGTAAGTGACTAAAACGTAATATTTCAAACATAAGTGACTAAAATGTAACTTGAGACAAATAAAAGTAATTATTTTAGTAATTTACCCTACATATATATATATTTAAATTTGAAACACCCTAATCTAATCATTTAACCATATTTCAACATTGAAACATCATTAAAAAATATGTTAATTTTTGTACTTGCATGATATCAGATTCTATAATCATAAACAATTTTAAAATGTTAATAATTTGTATTAATGAGTTTTAATATAAAAATATTGAAATTTATAATATAAATTTAGTGTCTAATCTTACATGATAAGTTTTTTTTGTTGATAACATGTATAATAAATGAAAATAAATTATATTTTATTAACTTATTAAAACTTAAATTTTTAATTTTTTAAAATTCCAAATTTATATTTAACACATTTTTCTCTCCTATAAAAAATTATCTCATATTTAAATATACAGAAATACAACCTAAAACAACATTTATAAGAAAAATTTTAATTTTACTATAATTATGGAAATTTTTGGTTATAAAATTTAGAAGAAAATGATATAATATGTTGAAAGTTATACTTCAAATTTTAATTTCTTAACATAATATATTTTCAAATTCATACTAAACAAAAAAAGTCTTGTGTAAAACACAGAACCAAACTACATGTAATCTAAGGACAGGCAAAATAGAACTTACAATTAGGTATGTTATGATACAATCAAGGCTTTAAGCCTTAATTAATGTCCAACATTTCTTAGATTACATAAGGTTTGAAAGAAGGGAGAAAAGCAATTCGAGTGGATTCATCCTTCCATTCTACATTTTTCCACCATCCCTCCTCTCCTTCAATGACCAGCCTCTGTCCTTTTGTACTTTTGCAGTTTAGTGGGAGCTTCTTCAACATTCCGCATTTTACAATTCTGATTTTCTTCAGCAGTGGGAAAGGCAGAGCATGATGATATATAGTCCTTAGTTTGGCCAGATTATGTAGATACAAAATCTCGAGCTTAGAAAACAAGTTTGAATTTCCTTTTAGCTCAGCGACTTCACCAAGTTTTTCTTCACTGATGATTTCTTCTAAACCATTGCATTCAGCTATCCTTAGTACTTCCAAATGTGGAGCAAAGGCTACCCAACTCACATCCCTCAAATGATTGCATTCGTCTAGGATTACAGATCGAAGGCTATGGAAGCGTCCTGCACCTAAAATTATGTTACGTTCGATCTTCACTTTCTCTAGATCCGTACACCTCCAGAGTGTTAAAGTACATAGATGCTGTAGATTTGCTAAAGCCATAATAGTCAATGATCTTGAATCTCTGAAATCTACAAGGCTTACAGCTTCAATTGCACAGCTAAAGGACTTGTTGAACCTCGAAGCTTTTTCCAACTCCGAAGCGTTTCTAAAACTAATGGTCAACACATTCAAATATTTTAAATGCTCCATTTCCTCCAAAACCAATAAACATCCATAGCCACATCTCTCCATTTTCAGTACTTGCAACTTGGAGAAACTGGATATCAATTGTCGTGGGATCATTTCTAGATCGCGTGTCCACTCCAGATTCAAATATTTCAGCTTTGCTAGGGTCTTCAATTGGACTGGCAACTTTTTTATTCCTGTCCGTGACAAATTGAGATGTTCTAGTGAAACCAACTCTGCAATTCCTACTGGCAGTTCTTCCAAATTCATATTTCTAGACAAGTCCAGAACCCTTAGCATCGGCATGAAATTAAAGAAATCATCCATGATTACCTTCAAACGATTCCTCCTAAGAAACAAAGTTTGGAGATTGGGACATTCCAATATCTCAGTTAGATTTTCAATTTGATTATCCATCAGCGACATTCTTGTTACCTCTTCCCACTTTTTAGCTTTCGGTTGTTCCTTTAACTGAACACCTGATTTTACAAAAAACTTCTCCTTCTCAGATTCACCAGCAATCCACAAACTCATGTCACGAATCACGTCGTGCATCTTTACATGGTGATTACATTCTTTCTCCAATAAGCATGCGTCAATAAGAGAACCTATAATGAAATGTCCTTGGTTTCTGGCACTGCTCAAATTGGTATGCTCGTCCAAAAGTCCTTCCCCGATCCAGCAATCTACTAGTTCGTCTTTTGGGATGCGATAATCTTCTGGATATAAAGAACAATACGAGAAACAAGATTTGACTCTTTCACTCGTTAAACAGTCATAACTGAATTTTAACTTGGGATACATCTCTTTCCCTACCCCTGGCAACACAGAGGCTGCTGATTGCCTTAAAACTTCAACAGCATATTCCCATTCTCGAGAGGTCTTCTTGGATGCCATGGCTCGCCCAATTGTAATGAGAGCGAGAGGTAGTCCTGCACACTCTTCAACCACCGCTTCAGCTAACTTGTGAATATCTGGATGCATTTGAAGGGTTTCTGACCCAACCTTTTCCTCGAACAGTTTGAAAGCTTCTCCTGATGGTAAACATGCCACTCTGATATTATTATCCATGTTCGGTTGCATTTGACAGCACACGTCAAGACGACGAGTTGTGAAAATGACTTTAGACTCATTGTCCAGTGTTGGAATAGGTATCCCAGCTCTTGTGAGATCAAACCATTCCCATATATCATCCAACAACAATGCAAACCTCCTACCATATAATATGCTGCGTATGTCTCCAGCTTTCTCATCAAGGCTCTTAGATTTCCAACGTTCATTGGAAAGGCCTATTCTTTTGGCAATCTCATCCTGGACTTTCTCAATTGGCCGATCTTGCGATGCAACTGCCCAAATGACAAGGTAACCATGGGTACTATCATGGAATCTGTTATTGATTTGGTTTAGGAGGGTTGTCTTGCCAACCCCTCCTAAGCCATATATGCCACTAATTCCCACTAGTTCGTTTTGAATATAGCTCCAAACCTGATTGACATAGGACTCTAAACCCACAGTTGGCTCTGAAGGTCGTTTATTTGCGGAAGGAATTGGTGGCTTGCAGGCCACATCACTGAAATCTCCTTTCTCCTTCATGTCTTTCACCTCTTGGAGTATTCTGGCGATTTGCTTCCCGAACTTGTGGGTAGACGTGGGATGCCTGGAACAACAACCTCCCATACATAGCTTTTCAACATGCTGAGGACTTTTGACAATCAGTTGATCGGCATCGGTTATCACACGATTAGCCCTCTGAAGCCAAAGATCAACTTGGGGTAGCCGCCTAAGTTGCTGCTCATCTTCAGCGACCCTGACCCTGCTCATAAGATACGTCCTTATCGCCTCCAATTCTTCCACTTCATTTTTTAAAGCGTGGAGGTTTTCTTCAAGTTTGCATGGAAAAGAAGCCTTTCCAACAGCAGAATCCCAACAACGGGTAATGATGGTATCGAGTGAAAGTGAGATTGAGAAGATATTACCCATACCAGGTTTTGATTTTAGAAGAGTGAGCTGAACAATTTCTGGAAATAGAAGCAAGGAATAAATCAAAGATGCTTATGGAGTTATATGAAAGATAGAGACTATTTTGGTAAACAAAAACAGAGAGGAAGAAAATTCGCAGGTCAATAAAGACAAACTGTTGGAAGTTCACATGTATTTTGGTACCAAAAAATAATTAAAATATAAATTAATCAAAGATGTTTAAAATTTTACATAAATGTTTACAAAGTTTGATACTTATTGAAATCTTAATATATCATTTTGTACTTAAGTTTGATAAATTTTTTAATGTAATATTTATATTTTTAGAAAAGTTATATATCTTGATACTTAAAAGGTTATAATATTATAAAGTTTGAAGTTTTTATGATTTTATTAATAGAATGAGTATTTTAGTGGTGTTATCCAATAAAGGAATTCACATGTTGGACCAACATCTCTCTTTCTCTTTCAAGGGTTCCACTTTCTTTGGTAGCTTTGGGCAGGGCATTATGGGTGGACAGTATGTCCAAACTGGCATGCTGATATTTATGACAGACAAAAGGATCTTGTCTTTTGTGTGGAAACCGTTCAAACCTGAATTTTATTCTAAAGTCTGAATTCCAATTTGGCATGCTGAGGAGCTATGACAGATGGAAGGAAATTCTTGTCTTTTGTGTGGAAACCACTCCCCTCATTGGCAACTTGCATTATTGAGGAGAACTAAGATCCCATCAAAAAAAGAAAAAGGAATACTAATAACTGCATGTAAAGAGAAGCTTCCTAGCAATTCATCAGCAAATGAAATCCCTGTTCTAGGAATGTAAAGAGAAGTAAAGAACTAAAGCACCAAAAGCCTTGGACCTTTTTGTTATCCAAATGGGAGCTAGAGTTCCAAAAAAAGCTTTTCTCACTTACTGATAGGACTGAATCAGTAGCATTCATGCAAGCACCATTATTGCCACTTAAACAATGATCAGAAAAGGAAACACAAGAGACAGCATTGGAAGACGAAGGCCACTAAATCTAAGACCATATGTTTAATGATACATATTTGACAATAAAATCCTACTTGTTATTTGAATAACTATCGTTATTTGACAACAAAATAGACAGCATTTGTAGTTTACAGAGGTATGAAAAAAAGGAGAAAAGAAATTTGAGTGGATTCATCTTCTCATTCTACATTTTTCCACCACTACTCATCTTCTAAAATGATGAGCGTTTGCCTTTTGCAGTATCGGAGTTTAGTGGGAGCTTCTTCAGCATTGGGCATTCTACAATTGATATTTCTTTCGGCTGTGGAAAAGGCAGAGCATGGCAGTATAATGTCAAGGTTGGAAGAACTTGAGAAAGAAGAACTTCAGCTGAAGATGAGTTGAGTAAAGCTGCTGAAAGTGATGGTGACGAAGATGAGCTGACTAAAGCTGGTTTTCATAGAAAAAAAGATGAAGGTTACAGTTTTCTTGATCATGGTCGAAGATATTGAGAGGTAATGTTGGGACTTGGTGCATTTTACCTGCTACTACAAATGCATGTTGAATGTGTCACTTATGAAATAGGTGTATGAGTCTGAGTGAAGGAAACAACAACAGCAGTCCGAAGGCAAAGAACCAATTGAAGAGATGTCCAATAAATATAAGCATCAGGATTTAACTAACCAGTTTGCTGTAAGTGATTAAATCTTTGCATGCCTTCTTTGTCCTTTAGCCTTTCTTTGATAATCCTTCCACCTTATTGATAAACGAAGCCTGAAGTCTGTATATTAGAAATGCAGTCTACTGGATTGACAGAGGAACCTGTTACCAAAGGTAACTACGATGGTTATGTTTCTGACTTATGGCATGTGGTCTGAAGAAGGGGAAAGAAATTATGTCATCTACTGACAGATGTGAATATCATTTCAAGTTTGATTTATAGATGAGACAATTCCTTTGTTTTATAAATTTCACACGGTCGAATTATACAACAAGACCCAAAGACTTCAAGTCCTTCCATAAATGCATCAGCTCCTTTCGAAAAGGTAAGTTTGAAGCAGAACCATCATAATGAGATAAGGTAATATTTGAGCTCTGCTTCATTTAAGTGGTTTTATATTTTATTTAATTAAAAATTTTGTTTCTAAAATTTTAAAGCTAATATATCATTTAATATTCGATTTTTTTCTCATAATTTTAGTACCCAAAATTACAGTGATAAGTCCCAGGGATTTAAATAGCGGTCCGTTACCGAAATCGCGGCCGTTATATAGCGGTAGCGGCATTGTCCGAAACCGCTACCGCGAAAACCGCTATTATATTTTATAATAAGTTGTGTGAATTTTTTTTAAAATTCACGACCGTAATACCTGCAATGACCACAATAGCATCTGTTATGTCCGCAACCGCAATAAACGCAACGCGACCGAAAATGAGGCCGCGACCGCAATTTAAATCCCTAGTGATAACATTTCTGATACTGATTACCTATAATGTATTAGTGCATCTTTTTCAACAATACACAAAACAAGATTTCACTTTTTCATCAGATTATACCCACTTAGGACAGAGTATTTTCCAAAATTATTAGCAAACCACACGAGAATCTGCAGAAGTGGACACACACTTTTAATTATGACACTTTGATAAAGACGCATAAATTATTTGGTGGAAATATTACAAAATCAAGTTGAAATTAGGCATAGTATGCTTACCTCTATACATAGTCTTTACCTGTTAATGTTATTTTAGTGTTACAAGAGAGGCTAAATTCAAAATGCAAAGGAAGTAGGAGGAGGAGGAGACTAATAACTATACTCATCAAACATTTAACTAATCATCTGTAACTTATTAAATTTAGAGACTTCCATTTGAGTATTAATTGTAATAACTTGTTTATGAGTCTGTAATTTTAAAGAATTTATATACATAATCTCACTTTTAGTAATCAAGTTTGAGTAAAGATGTTCACAGATTAAGCTGGGCTTATATATGATAATGAAACAATGCTTAAGTTGATTTCTTTTAAAGAAAATTATTAAACAAAAACCAATATAAATAATAAAAAAATTTATACATTTCCTATTACTACTTATAGTCTCTTAAATGGGTGAATAAAAAAATAATTCGTATTTATTTGTTCTCAAACTCACATTCTCTTGTTGTTGCCACAATAACAATATTAATTGAGTCAAGACTTAATCAGACAATAAAAAAAAATTAAATTATAAAAATGAGTTAATACATTTAAAGGAAAAAGTCGTGTACATGTAATTTAAGGATAGACAAAATAGAACTTAGAGTGAGGTATACTATGATACAATAATGGCTTTAAGCCTTAATTAATATCCAACATTTAGTAAATTACCGATGTTTGAAAGAGGGGAAAAAGGCAATTTGAGGAGATTCATCCTCCCATTCTACATCTTTCCACCATCCCTCATCTTCTTCAATGATGAGCCTTCGTCCTTTTGCACTATTGGAGTTTAGTGGGAAATTCTTCAGCATTGGGCAATTTAAAATTGTGATTCTCTTCAGCTGCAGAAAAAGTAGAGCATGTCGGTATATTGTCTTCATTTTGGGCAGATTATTTAGATGCAAAAACTCTAGCTTAGAAAACAAGTTTGAATTTCCCTTTAGCTCAGCGACTTCACTAAGTTTTTCCTCACTGATTATTTCTTCTAAACCTTGGCAATCACGTATAAATAGTCGTTCCAAATGTGGAGCAAAAATTATCCAACTCGCATCCCTCAATTGATTGCAGTCGAATAGGTATATAGATCGAAGGCTATGGAAGCATCCTACGCCTTCAATTATGTTACTTTCGATCTTCACATCTTCAATAACCATATAACCCGAAAGTTCTAAGCTATATAAAGGGTGCAAATTTGCTAAAGCCAAAATATTCAATGACCTTGAATCTCTAAACCCTTCAAGGCTTACATGTTCAATGGCACAGCTAATGAACTTGTTGAACCCCAAAGCTTTTTCTAACTCCGAAGTGCTTGTAAAAGTAATGGTCAACACATTCAAATAGTTTAAATGCTCCATTTCCTCTAAAACCAGTGAACATTGATAGCAACACCCCTCCATTTTCAGTACTTGCAACTTAGAGAAACTGGATATCAATTGTGGGATTATTCTCAGCCTCTTTGTCCGCTCCAAATTCAAATATTTCAGGTTTTTTAGGGCCTTCAATTCGATTGGCAGCTTTCTTATGGGTGTAAATGACAGATTGAGATGTTCTAGTGAAACCAACTTTCCGATTCCAACTGGCAATTCTTTCAAATTCATATTGTGGGACAAGTCTAGAACCCTAAGCATCGGCATGAAATTAAAGAAATCATTGTTGGTCACCTTCAAACAATTCCTCCCAAGAAATAAAGTTTGGAGATTGGGGCATGCCAATATGTCAGTTAGATTTTCAATTAGATTATCCATCACCGACATTCTTATTACCTCTTCCCACTTTTTAGCTTTTGGTTGTTCCTTTAACTGAACACCTGATTTGACAAAAAACTTCTCCTCAGATTCACCAGCAATCCACAAAGCCATGTCGCGAATCACATCGTGCATCTTTATACGATGATTACCTTGTTTCTCCAATAAGCATGCGTCAATAAGAGAACCTATAATGAAATGTCCCCGATTTCTGGCACTGCTCAAATTGGTATGCTCGTCCAAAAGTCCTTCCCCGATCCAACAATGGATTAGTTCATCTTTTTCGATGGATTTATCCTCTGGATATAAAGAACAATACAAGAAACATGATTTCACTTTTTCATCAGCTAAACAGTCATAACTGAATTTTAACTTGGGAAACATCTCTTTCCCTACCCATGGGAACTGTTGAAG
Organism: Gossypium hirsutum; assembly: GCF_007990345.1. Lineage (NCBI taxonomy): Eukaryota > Viridiplantae > Streptophyta > Magnoliopsida > Malvales > Malvaceae > Gossypium > Gossypium hirsutum. The sequence goes on along the minus strand of NC_053437.1, from coordinate 1,400,555 downwards.
TCAGCCCTCATGCAGCATGCAAAGGTGGTCATGCAGGGAACGTGCTTCATCAGCAAACCGAAACTGTATTGTTTCATTTGGTTACTCAAATGGACATTTTGTATTTTAGTTTGTTTTGAACTTAGTTGGTAGCTGCATTTTGATGTAATTAGCTAATGAATGACAAGTTTAGGTGGTTGTTTAAGTTTTCAAACAAGTTTGCCAAATTACTAGGCAAATTAGTGGTGTTAGGTGTGTTATTAGGTGGTAACTTGTTTGTTTTGCTGTTGTTATCTCTTATATGTATTGGCATTATGTCTTCTTGACAAGTTAATGAAAAATTCAGCTCATTTTCATTCAAAACTCTCTCTTTTCTTTTCTGTTCTCCATTGCAAAATTTTCTTCTTCCTCAATTATTTCTGCTGCAAGCCTCGAGGCTTGTTGAGCAAGCAAAGCTGAAACTAGCTTGCTGCTGCCCTTCTGCACCAACAGGAACACAGAAGCTGTTGATTGCCTTAAAACTTCAATAGCATATTTCTATTCGTGAGGGGTCCTCTTGGATGCCATGGCCCGCCCAATTGTAATGAGAGCGAGATGTAGTCCTGCACACTCTTCAACCACCACTTCAGCTAACTTGCAAATATCTGGATGCATTTGAAGGGTCTCTGATCCAACCTTCTCTTTGAACTGTTTGAAAGCTTCTCCTGGTGGTATACATTTGTTGGAGCTAAGTGCAACAAATAGCAATGTTCAACAAAAAGCTTGCCGAGCAAGAATCGAGACTTGCGGCAGAAACAAAGAAGAAAAATGAAATAAATTTTAAGCAAAGCTAAAATAGAGAGTATATGGATGAAATCTTGATTGAATTCATTCATATTTTTTTAAAATGGCATAAAGCCTATTTATACAAGCTTCCAACTTGACAACTTAGTTGGAATACAACTAAGTTTCATCATTACATCCACTTAAAATAAATCACCACCTACTACCACTAACAAACTTAGTTGGAATACAACTAAGTTTCATCATTACATCCACTTAAAATAAATCACCACCTACTACCACTAACAAACTTAGTTGGAATACAACTAAGTTACATCATTACATCCACTTAAAATAAATCACCACCTACTACCACTAACAAACTTAGTTGGAATACAACTAAGTTACATCATTACATCCAAATAATAATAATAATAATAATAATAAAACATGTGATTGCTACATGCTAACCATTGCTTCAATACTCCTCCTTGGTTTGCATGGAGCAAACACCTAGCTTCCTTCTTAGACATTCGAACCTTGTGACATTAAGGGCTTTAGTCAAAATGTCTGCAAGTTGATACTCAGAATTACAATGGATCAGCTTCACTTCCTGAGCTTGCTCCATTTCTCGAACAACATGCAACTTGATGCTGAAATGCTTTGTTCTTCCATGGAACACTGGATTTTTAGCAATTGCAACTGAAGATTGGTTGTCACAGAAGATCTCAGTAGCTTCCTTTTGATGCACTTTCAAATCAGCTAAGATTTTCCTTAGCCAAATGGCTTGGTTGACAGCACTTGCAGCTGCCACATATTCTGCTTCAGCAGTAGATTGAGCCACCAGACTTTGCTTCTTTGAGCTCCAGCAAAACATGGCTGAACCAAGGTTGAAAGCATACCCTGAGGTGCTTTTCATGTCATCTATCGAGCCAGCCCAGTCACTATCAGTGTAGCCAACCAGCTTCAGATTTCCTTCCTTGCTGTACCTTAAACCATAGCTCAAAGTGCCTTTGACATATCTAAGCACTCTCTTAGCAGCTTGTAAATGCTTTTTATTGCAACAATGCAAGAACCTTGAGAGCAATCCTACAGCATACATTATGTCTGGTCTAGTGGCAGTTAAATATAACAGACAACCAACTAGACTTCTGTAGGTTGTTTCACAAACCTTCTCAAAATCACCTTGGCTCGATAGTTTTTCTCCAATAGCAACAGGTGTTTTAGTTGCTTTACTATTTTGCATGGAGAACTTGGTCAGAATCTTTGTGGCAAAGTTTCTCTGACTTAGAAATATCCCATTTTGTGCTTGAGTCACCTCCATTTCAAGGAAATAAGACATTTCCCCTAGATCAGACATTTCAAATACTTCTTGCATCTTGGTCTTGAAATCGACCAGCACTGCTCGATCTCCTCCTGTCACCAGCAGGTCATCAACATATAGGGATACAATGAGCTGTGTTTGTGTCCCTTGCTTCTTGACATACACTGTTGGCTCACTCTTGCTTCGATCGAATCCCAAATTAGTCAAGTAGCCATCGATTCTGCTGTACCAGGCCCTTGGAGCCTGTTTTAAGCCATATAGGGCATTCTTCAGTTTGTAGACCATATGCTCTCTACCAGCTATCTCAAACCCTTGTGGTTGTTCAACATAGATCTCTTCATCTAAGAAACCATTCAGAAAGGCTGATTTCACATCGAGTTGATGGATCTTCCACTCGAGCTGTGCTGCTAAGGCAATCAGTAATCTGATGGTGTCTAGCCTGGCCACTGGTGCAAAGGTCTCCAGGTAGTCCAGGCCATACCTCTGACTGAACCCCTTAACAACTAGCCTTGCTTTCAGTTTGTTCAAGGTACCATCAGCATTTTGCTTGGCTTTGTACACCCATTTCACCCCAATTATCTTCCTTTTGACTGGCCTTTCAACTAATTCCCAGGTCTGGTTCTTCTCAATCATGCTAATCTCCTCAGCCATTGCCTGCTTCCACTTTTGCTGAGCTTCAGCCTCTTCAAAATTGCTTGGTTCAGCTATGGCTACATGAGCTCTTTCATAAATCTCAGTCAATGGTCTTGTTCCTCTAACTGGTTCATCATCAATGTCCATTTCAGGAACATTTTGATCTGGCTCAGCTTGATCTGCTGCAAGTCTTTCTGAAACTTCCTCAGGTTCATGTTTTTCCCAGTTCCAACATGACTTTTCATCAAATACCACATCCCTACTGACTGACACTTTCTTTGTTGAAGGATCCAAGATCCTATAGCCCTTCTTAACAGTGCTGTAGCCCACCAAAATACCAGGTCAAGCCCTTTCAGACAATTTGTCCCTTTTGACAGCAGGTACATGAGCATAACAGATGCATCCAAAGACCTTCAGATGAGCCAGTGATGGCTTGAATCCAAACCAGGCTTCGAATGGAGTCTTCTGATCCAAGGCCTTGGTTGGAAGCCTATTTTGAATGTAGTTTGCAGTGTTAACTGCCTCTGCCCATAGTGCTTTAGGCAGATTCTTCTGAATCATCAAGCACCTGGCCATATCCATCAAACTCCTATTCTTCCTTTCACTTACACCATTTTGCTGAGGTGTATATGTGTTGGTAAGTTGATGTTTGATGCCTGCCTTATCACAGAAGGCTTGGAACTGAGCTGAGGTGTACTCAGTCCCATTATCAGACCTTATGGACTTCAGCTTGCAACCTGTTTTAGTCTCAGCAGCAGTCTTGAACTTCCAAAACACTGAGGCCGCCTCTGATTTCTGTTTTAGGAAGTAAAGCCAGCAATATCTTGAAAAATCATCAATGAACAGTATGAAGTACCTGTTTCCACTTAATGACTCAGTCCTCATAGGGCCACAGACATCAGTGTGCACCAGTTGGAGTTTTTCAGAGGCTCTCCAGGCTTGATTCGAGGGAAATGGGAGTCTGGCCTGCTTTCCTAGCTGACACACTTCACACACATCATCATGATCCACTGAGTTGATGAAGTTTTCAGCTAAGTCCTCTCTGACCATTCGAGCCATCGATCTGAAGTTGGCATGTCCCAGTCTTTGATGCCAAAGCTTGGATTCATCTGATGTGACTGTGTAGGCAATGTCTGACTCCCTGGTCCAGTCAACTACAAAGCTCTTATTAGCCATAGGAACTGCCATCAGCTTGGATCCACTTGGATCATTGATTTGGCATTGGTTGTCTTTGAACACAACAGAATAACCTTTCTCCAGCAACTGAGCTATGCTGAGCAGGTTTCTGTCAATTTTAGGCACCAAAAGCACATTTGAAATCACTTTGGCACCTGTGGGGGTGCATATCAGCACATCACCCTTGCCTTCAACTTGAATAAAATGTCCATTTCCTATCTTGACTTTAGTTCTGTAGCTCTGTCTAAAGACTTGAAGATTGCAGCATCAGGTGTCATGTGGTTGGTGCATCCACTGTCTAGAAGCCAACCAGATGAGAACCTTTCTTGAGCAGCTGAGCATAACACAGCAAAGACTTGCTCCTCTTGGTCACTGTCCTCCTTAGCTACTCGAGCCTCAGCTTTCTTCTGTTGAAACTGACTCTGCCTTGATTTGGCCTTGCTCTTACAGACTCTCTCAACATGACCCTTCTTTTTACAATGCTGACATACAACATCTGGATTGAACCAGCATTTTTCTTTTGGATGACCAGCCCTTCTGCAGTGCTTGCAAGTCTGACCCTCTTTTCTTGCAACATCAGTCCTTGGCTTGTCTCTCCAGGCCTTCTTGCCTTTGTAGGCAGTGTTTGTTCTTGCCTGAAAGGCACCTTCTTGATGCTCTTCCAGTCTGCTTGCTCTTCTTTGCTCTTGAGCATATAAAGCATTGATCAACTCTGTCAGGGAGATGGTGTACAGGTCCCTTGAGTCCTCGAGAGATGAGATTTTTGCCTCATACCTCTCGGGCAGAGTTGCAATAACCTTCTCCACTATCCTAGCTTCCTTGAGCTGCTCTCCAAGGAGCCTTATGCTGTTAACCACAGCCATAATCCTGTCAGAGTACTGCTTGATAGTTTCTTCTTCCTTCATCTTCAAATTCTCGAAATCTCTCCTTAAGTTCAGCAACTGTTGCTGCCTTGTCCTCTCTGTCCCTTGAAACTCCTCTTGCAACTTGTCCCAGGCTTGTTTTGGTGATTCACAGGCCATAATCCTTGTGAAAATCACATCTGACACTGAGTTCTGGATGCAAGACATGGCTTTGTGCCTCTTGGTCCTCTCATCAGCATGCTGCCTGATTTGAGCCACTGTTGGATTGCCTCTAAGTGGCTCTGGTTCAACATCTGAGTTGACTACCTCCCACAGATCGAAAGCTTGTAGGTAGGTCTTTATTTTAACCACCCATATGTGGTAGCCTTCTCCATTGAAGACTTGAGGTGCAGCTGGTGAAAAGCTTGATGAAGCCATGAATTTGTATAACAGATCCCTTAAGAAATAAGCTCTGATACCAATTGTTGGAGCTAAGTGCAACAAATAGCAAGGTTCAACAAAAAGCTTGCCGAGTAAGAATCGAGACTTGCGGCAGAAACAAAGAAGAAAAATGAAATAAATTTTAAGCAAAGCTAAAATAGAGAGTATATGGATGAAATCTTGATTGAATTCAATCATATTTTTTTAAAATGGCATAAAGCCTATTTATACAAGCTTACAACTTGACAACTTAGTTGGAATACAACTAAGTTTCATCATTACATCCACTTAAAATAAATCACCACCTACTACCACTAACAAACTTAGTTGGAATACAACTAAGTTTCATCATTACATCCACTTAAAATAAATCACCACCTACTACCACTAACAAACTTAGTTGGAATACAACTAAGTTACATCATTACATCCACTTAAAATAAATCACCACCTACTACCACTAACAAACTTAGTTGGAATACAACTAAGTTACATCATTACATCCAAATAATAATAATAATAATAAAACATGTGATTGCTACATGCTAACCATTGCTTCAATAACATTCCAATCTAAAATTATTATCCATGTTCGGTTGCATTTGACAGCTCACATCACGACGACGAGTTGTGAAAATGACTTTAGAGCCATTTCCTTGTGTTGGAAGGGGCACCCCAGCTCTTGTGAGATCAATCCATTCCCATATATCATCCAACAACAATACAAACTTCTTTTTACGTAAGACGTAGAAGATGTCTTCGGCTTTCTCTTCAATAGATTTCCAACCTTCATTAGAGAGGCCTATTCTTTTGGCAATCTCATCCTGGACTCTCTCAATTGGCCGATCTTGCGATGCAACTGCCCAAATTACATGGTAATCATGGGTAGTATCATGGAATTTGTTATTGATTTGGTTTAAGAGTGTTGTCTTGCCAACCCCTCCTAAGCCATATATGCCAATAATTCCCACTTGTTCCTTTTGAAGACAGCTCCAAACCTGATTGACATAGGACTCTAAACCCACAGTTGGATCAGAAGGTCGTTTATTTGCGGAAGGAATTGGTGGCTTGCAGGCTACATCACTGAAATCTCCATTCTCCTTCAGGCCATTCACCTCTTGGAGTATTGTGGCGATTTGCTTCCCGAACTTGTGGGTGGACCTGGGATGCCTGGAGCAACAACCTCTCATACATAACTTTTCAACATGCAGAGGACTTTGGACAATCAGTTTATCAGCATCAGTTATCACACGATCGGCCCTCTGAAGCCAAAGATCAACTTGGGGTAGCTGCTTAAGTTGCTTCTCATCTTCAGCGACCCTGACCCTGCTCATCAGATCCCTCCTGGTCGCCTTCAAATCTTCTACTTCTGTTTCTAAAGCAGGGAGGTTTTCTTCAAGTTTGCATAGAAAAGCAGAATCCCAACAACGGGTAATGATGGTATCAAGTGAAAGTGAGACTAAGAAGATATTACCCATACCTGTTTTTGATTTTAGAAGAGTGAGCTGAACAATTTCTGGAAATAGAAGCAAGGAATAAATCAAAGATGCTTATAGAGCTATATGAAAGATTGAGAATATTTTGGTAAACAAAAACGGAGAGAAAATTCGCAGGTAAACAAAGACAAACTATTCAAAAAATATGTTACAATTTGTTAATTAAAAAATGTATATAAATTTAAAACTATTCAAAATTAAAATTAAGTTACTATGTTTTTAAAAAATTAAATTAAATTAAATTTATATGTTTTCAATAAAATATTTTTTCCATAACTGTTTTAAATTAAAAAAAACTATATATACAAGTATTTAAAATACTAAAAAGCAATTATATATTGTATTAAATTTAAGTGGTTTTATATTTTATTTAATTAAAAATTTTGCTTCTAAAATTTTAAAGTTAATATTTATTAAAATGCTTAATATATCATTTGATACTTAAGTTTGATAATTTTTTTTAATGTGGTATGATCCAATAAAGGAATTCACAGGTTGAACCAACATCTCTCTCTTTCTAGGGTTCCTCTTTCTTTGGTAGCTTTGGGCAGGGCATTATGGGTGGACAGTATGTCCAATTTGGCATGCTGATATTTATTTATGACAGATGAAAGGAAATTCTTGTCTTTTGTGTGGAAACCATTCCCCTCATTGGCAACTTGCAATCAACCAGTGAATCTGCAATTTTAAAACCTGAATTTTATTCTAAAGTCTGAATTCCAGTTTGGCAAGCTGAGAGTTATGACAGATGAAAGGAAATTCTTGTCTTTTGTGTGGAAACCATTCCCCTCATTGGCAACTTGCAATCAACCAGTGAATCTGCAATTTTAAAACCTGAATTTTATTCTAAAGTCTGAATTCCAGTTTGGCATGCTGAGAGTATGACAGATGAAAGGAAATTCTTGTCTTTTGTGTGGAAACCACTCCCTCATTGGCAACTTGCATTATTAAGGAGAACTAAAATCCCATCAAAAGAAGAAAAAGGAATACTAATAGCAGCATGTGTAAGATGTTTGGTAGTAACATTCAACATTACTCTGCCACCTTCCTAGCAATTCATCAGCAAATGAAATCCCTGTTCTAGGAAAGTAAAGAGAAGTAAAGAACTAAAGCACCTATAGCCTTTGACTTTTTTGTTATCCAAATGGAAGCTAGAGTTCCAAAAAAAGCTTTGCTCACTTACTGATAGGACTGAATCAGTAGCATTCATACTAGCACCATTATTGCCACTTAAACAATGATCAGAAAAGGAAACACAAGAGACAACATTGGAAGATGAAGACAACTAAATCCAAGACCATATGTTTAATGATACATATATGACAATAAAATCCTACTTGTTATTTGAATAACTATCGTTATTTGACAACAAAATAGACAGCATTTGTAGTTTACAGATGTATGAAGAAAAGGAGAAAAGCAATTTGAGTGGATTCATCTTCTCATTCTACATTTTTCCACCACTACTCATCTTCTAAAATGATGAGCGTTTGTCCTTTTGCAGTATCGGAGTTTAGTGGGAGCTTCTTCAGCATTGGGCATTCTACAATTGATATTTCCTTCAGCTGTGGGAAAGGCAGAGCATGGCAGTATAATGTCAAGGTTGGAAGAATTTGAGAAAGAAGAACTTCAGCTAAAGATGAGTTGAGTAAAGCTGCTGAAAGTGATGGTGATGAAGATGAGCTGACTAAAGCTAGTTTTCATAGAAAAAAAAGATGAAGGTTACAGTTATCTTGATCATGGTCAAAGATATTGAGAGGTAATGTTGGGACTTGGTGCTTTTTACCTGCTACTACAAATGCATGTTGAATGTGTCACTTATGAAATAGGTGTATGAGTCTGAGTGAAGGAAACAACAACAGCAGTCCAAAGGCAAAGAACCAATTGAAGAGATGTCCAATAAATATAAGCATCAGGATTTAACTAATCAGTTTGCTGTAAGTGATCAAATCTTTGCATGCCTTCTTTTTCTTATAGCCTTTCTTTGATAATCCTTCTAACTTATTGATAAATGAAGCCTGAAGCCTATATATTAGAAATGCAGTCTACTGGATTGACAGAGGAACCTGTTACCAAAGGTAACTACGATGGTTATGGTTGACTTATGGCATGTGGTCCTAAGAAAGGGAAAGAAATTATGTTATCTACTGATAGATGTGAATATCATTTCGTGTTTGATTTATAGATGAGACAAATCCTTTGTTTTATCTTACCAGGTGAAATTTCACATGGTCGAATTATACAACAAGACACAAAGACTTCAAGTCCTTCCATAAATGCATCTGCTCCTTTCGAAAAGGTAATCTTTGGGAGAAGCTAAAATAGAGAAAACCAACATGATATACTCTCAAATTGAAACATTTTATTATAAATTACATGTAATTTAAAGATATGCAAAATAGAACTTACAGTGAGGTATGCAATGATACAATAATGGCTTTAAGCCTTAATTAATATCCAACATTTCATAGATTACTGAGGTTTGAAAGAGGGGAGAAAAGCCGTTCGAGTGGATTCATCCTCCCATTCTACATCTTTCCACCACCCCTTCTCTCCTTTAATGATGAGTCTCTGTCCTTTTGCACTATTGGAGTTTAGTGGGAGCTTCTTCAGCATTGGGCATTTTACAATTGATATTTTCTTCAGCTGTGGGAAAGGCAGAGCATGGTAGGATATTGTCTTCATTTTAGGCAGACGACATAGATCCAACTCCTCGAGCCTAGAAAATAAGTTTGTATTTGCCTTCGAATCAGTGACTTCATCAAGTTTTTCCTCACTAATAATTTCTTTAAAACTGTGAAAACCACGTATAAGTAGTTTTTCCAAATGTGGAGCAAAAATTACCCAACTCACATCCCTCATTTGTTTGCAATAGGTTAGGCCTACATACCAAAGGCTGTGGAAGTATCTTGCACCTTCAACTATGTTGCTTTCGATCTTCACTTCTTTCAGATCCATACAATTCGTACATTTTATAGAATATAGGTTCTGCAGATTTACTAAAGCCAAAATATTCAGTGGCCTTGAATCTCTGAAATGTAGAAGGCTTACATGTTCAATGGCACAGCTAAATAACTTGTTGAACCTCGAAGCTTTTTCCACCTCCGAAGCGCTTCTAAAAGTAAGAGTCAACACATTCAAATTTTTTAACTCCAAAAGCAATGAACATCCATAGCCACATCTCATCATTTTCAGTACTCGCAACTTGGAGAAACTGGATATAAGTTGTTGTGGGATCATTTCTAGATCGCGTGTCCACTCTAGATTCAAATATTTCAGCTTTTCCAGGGCCTTCAATTCGACCGGCAACTTTCTTATTTTTGTGAATGACAGGTTGAGATGTTCTAGTGAAACCAACTTTGCAATTCCTACGGGCAATTCTTACAAATTCGTATTGTCGGGCAAGTCTAGAACCCTTAGCATTGGCATAGAATTAAAGAAGTCATCCATGATTACCTTCAAATCATTGTTGCTAAGAAACAAAGTTTGGAGATTGGGACATTCCAATATCTCAGTTAGGTTTTCAATTTGATTATCCATCAGCGACATTCCTGTTATCTCTTCCCACTTTTCAGCTTCTGGTAGTTCCTTTAACTGAACACCTGATTTTACCAAAAATTTTCACCAACAATCCACAAAGCCATGTCGCGAACCACATCGTGCATCCTTACACGATCACTAAAACGTACTTTCTCCAATAAGCATGCGTCAATAAGAGAACCTATAATGAAACGTCCCTGGTTTCTGGCAGTGCTTAAATCAGTATGCTCGTCCATAAATCCTTCCCCGATCCAACAATGTATTAGTTCATCTCTTTGGATGGGATGATCTTCTGGAAGAAAAGAACAATACAAGAAACAAGATTTGACTCTTTCACTCGTTAAACTGTCATAACTGAATTTTAACTTGGGATACATCTCTTTCCCTACCCCTGGGAACACAGAAGCTGCTGATTGCCTTAAAAATTTCAATAGCATATTCTCATTCTGGAGGGGTCTTCTTGGATGCCATGGCTCGCCCAATTGTAATTAAAGCAAGAGGTAGTCCTGCACACTCTTCAACCACCGCTGTAGCTAACTTGCGAATATCTGGATGCATTTGAAGGGTTTCTGACCCAACCTTCTCCTCGAACAGTTTCAAAGCTTTTCCTGGCGGTAAACATTCCACTTTGATATTATTAGCCATGTTGTTGGTTGTTTGTTGGAACATTTGGCAGCAACAACCAAACAATGAAACACTAAGAGCATAAGCTCTTCAAACAGCAAGCAGAAACACAAAGCATCAAGAGCATAAGCTCTCGGTTAACAGGCAGAAAAAAGAAAAAGAAAGAACAATGGCAGCAGCTCTTAGAAAAAGAACAAAACAGAGAACAAAGGAGGAAGAAACAAAAACAATGTACTTGCTCACAAATCGTGTAGCAAGGAAGCAATCTGCCTTACAACTGATATGCTTAATTTTTCAATAAGAAAAACAATACATTTATAGCCAACTACATCAGTTATTACTACCTAATACCACTAAGTAGCCTAGTAACTTTAAAAACATTGCTTGTACACATGGATAAGCTGACTTATCAGCTCAACCAACCCATCAAAACATCAACCTCAAAGTTCATTCTCAACCAAACTAAATTACATTACAACTAAAACAGAAAATATGTTGCTGCAACATGCACAAATGCTGCAACATGCATACAAGAAGTATGCATTCAACAGAATCATCATAGTACCATGAATTTTAACAAAAACATAATAGCAGCATGGTTGGCCATTTTCAACACTCCTCCTTGGACTCCATGCTGCAAATACCAGTCATTCATCAAGGTTTTTTGAACTTGGCAGCTCTTAGATGCTTTGATTCAAGCTGACCAATTCATTTTCAACCTTGGCCTCATTCACAAACAACAAATCTGACTTACACACTTGACTATCCCAGTCTTTTGTGCCAAAGATTTGTTCACCAAATGGAGTCTTCTCCTCCTTCACAGCCTTGGTTGACAACTTGTTTCTTCTTGCACAAACAGTTCCTGAGTATAGTTGTTTGCCTTCATTCTGCCATTTTGGCTTGCAACTATACAACACACATTGAGCTTCCACATGTTGCTGAACTCACACCTTTGACAGACTCACATCTTTGCATATTGTCTTCAACAGGTGTCTTCAACAGGCTCGCACTTTGCTAAGCTTGCAGCTTTGACATCTTGCTAAGCTTGCACATTTGGAAAGCTCACACCTTTCCTTGAAACTCCTCCTTCAGCTTATTGAAGCTTGTTTGGAGGTCTTATAAGTTTGAGCCGATGTTGAGCAGGGGAAGCAAAATCAATGGTCCCTTAAGACTTAGGCTCATGATACCATTTGTTGGAACATTTGGCAGCAACAACCAAACAATGAAACACTAAGAGCATAAGCTCTTCAAACAGCAAGCAGAAACACAAAGCATCAAGAGCATAAGCTCTCGGTTAACAGGCAGAAAAAAGAAAAAGAAAGAACAATGGCAGCAGCTCTTAGAAAAAGAACAAAACAGAGAACAAAGGAGGAAGAAACAAAAACAATGTACTTGCTCACAAATCGTGCAGCAAGGAAGCAATCTGCCTTACAACTGATATGCTTAATTTTTCAATAAGAAAAACAATACATTTATAGCCAACTACATCAGTTATTACTACCTAATACCACTAAGTAGCCTAGTAACTTTAAAAACATTGCTTGTACACATGGATAAGCTGACTTATCAGCTCAACCAACCCATCAAAACATCAACATCAAAGTTCATTCTCAACCAAACTAAATTACATTACAACTAAAACAGAAAATATGTTGCTGCAACATGCACAAATGCTGCAACATGCATACAAGCAGTATGCATTCAACAGAATCATCATAGTACCATGCATTTTAACAAAAACATAATAGCAGCATGGTTGGCCATTTTCAACACATGTTCGATTGCATTTGACAGCACACGTCACGACTACGAGTTGTGAAAATGACTTTAGAGCCATTTTGTTGTGTTGGAAGAGGTACCCCGGCTCCTGTGAGATCAAACCGTTCCCATATATCATCCAACAACACTGCAAACTTCTTTCTACATAATACGTTGAAGATATCTCCAGCTTTCTCATCACGGCTCCTAGATTCCCAACCTTCATTGGAAAGGCCTATTCTTTTGGCAATCTGATCCTGGACTTTTTCAATTGGCCGATCTTGAGATGCAACTGCCCAAGTTACACGGTAATCATGCGTAGTATCATGGAATTTGTTATTGATTTGGTTTAGGAGGGTTGTCTTGCCAACCCCTCCTAAGGCATATATGCCAATAACTCCCACTTGTTCCTTTTGAAGACTGCTCCAAACCTGATTGACGTAGGACTCTAAACCCACAGTTGGCTCAGAAGGTCGTTTAGTTTGCGGAAGGAAGTGGTGGCTTGCAAGCCACATCACTGAAATCTCCATTCTCCTTCAGGTGTTTCACCTCTTGGAGTATTGTTGCGATTTGCTTCCCGAACTTGTGGGTGGACCTGGGATGCCTGGAACAACAACCTCCCATACATGACTTTTCAACTTGCTGAGGACTCTCCCACTCAGTTGATCAGCATCGGCTATCACATGATCAGCCCTCTGAAGCCAACCCTCAACTTGGTTTAGCCGCTTATGTTGCTGCTCATCTTCAGCAATTCTGACCCTGCTCATCAGATCACCCCTGAGCTCCTTAAGTTTTGCTACTTCAGCATCTAAAGCATGAAGGTTATCTTCGAGATTGCATATAAAACTTGCCTGTCCAGCAGCACAATCCCCGCAACGGGTAATGATGGTATCGAGTGAAAGTGCGATTGAGAAGATATTACCCATACCTGGTTTTGATTTTAGAAGAGTGAGTTCAACAATTTCAGGAAATAGAAGCAAGGAATAGATCAAAGATGCTTATTGAGTTATATGAAAGAGTAAGAAAATTTTGGTAAACGAAAACAGAGAAAGAAAATTGGCAGGTAAACCATATATGCATAAAAATTTAAAAATATTAACAATAATAATTAAAATAATTTATATTTATAAATATGTTTTCATTGAAAATATTTTTCCAAAACTGTTTTAAAATAATAAAAAATAATTATGTATTGTATTAAATTTAAGTGGTTTTAACTTTTATTTAATTTTAAAAAATGTTTCTAAATTTTTAAAGTTAATACTTATTGGAAGGCTTAATATATTATTCAGTACTCAAATTTGACAATTTTTTTCTAATGTGGTACTTGTATTTTAGAAAAGTTGTATATTTTGGTACCCAAAGATTATAGTGTTAACTTTTTAGTATTTAATTCAAGTTTTATAGTTGATTTAATGAAAATTAAATACTAATATTATAAAGTTTGAATTTTTATGATTTTGTTAATAGAATGAATTTTAGTAACAAAATCATAGGTGTATTTTACTGGTAATAATGGTGCGTTCTTCTCCATCTTTTCCAAAACCTTACGGAAAGAAAAAAGGGTGAACCATGCCACAGGATAACACTGCTTATCATAGGAAATTACTCTTCCTTGACTATTTGAAACTGTCTGGAAAATAGTGCTTCACCATTGGCAATTATTTGCGTGAAGATGGTCACTCATATTGCTTAAAACATATATGAGATTGAACTGAAAAGGAGATTGAAAACTAAGACAAATTTAGGGTCATTCCAAGAACTACCTCCCTAATCAGCATCACTATCGAAGTTCAATATATCAAAACATTTAGTTGCCAAATGTGAATTAACAAACATATAAAGCAACCAAAAGCATTCACTTACCTTGCATCAATAGTTTCAAGCATTCACTTGCAATCCATGCACTATCGATCTTCACCTCTTCTAGGTCCATACAACTCGAAAGTCGTGAAGCATATAGATATAAGCGTATTTACTAAAGTCAAAACGTTCAACGACCTTAAGCCTGTGAAATTGTTGGAGTTTATCAAGAATAAAAGACTGAGAACAGAGAAGAAAAATGAGAAGCTAAAAACAAGAAGAAGCTGAAAACGTTTTTCATCATCAATTTCTAAAGGAACTGTTGCCTTTAAGTTACAAGCATTACCGAATACATAACAACTCCCACTAACAACATTGAAACTTACAAAACATTACTTGTACACTTAAACACACTGACTTATCAGCCAAATCAGTACCTAAGCATAAAACATATCAGCTAACTAGCCTTTATACATCATTACAACTGAGCTACACTAGTTTATGTTGGAACACTGGCAGCAACAAATCAAACAAATGAAAACACCAAGAGCATAAGCTCACGAACAGCAAGCAGAAACAGAACAGAGAACTCAAAAGCAAAAATGTGAAAATGAATGGAATACTACATCTTTTCATTTCATTTGAAAATATAAGAGTTACAAAGTTAGAATGTCAGTTACCTAAACTTGTAACTACTCCCACCTGTTTTGGCAAGTTGCCAACTAAAGTAACACAAAAGAAAGCTGAACAATTTTTAGCTATTACATCCATCAATTCAAATCTTAACAACTCTAAAAGTCTAGTTACATTTAGCTTGGATGGCATTACAAAATGAACAAAAGTAAACAAAATAATTAAGCTGCTTCTGGTCCCGCTTGAATGCTGGTCTGCTGCAGCTGCTGGTCTGCATCATGGCCTTCTGTTGCATTGCAGTCCATTCTCAACACTCCTCCTTGGACTGTAGGCAACAAACACCAACCAATTCTCTAAGAATTTCAAACCTCATAGCACCTAGAGGCTTTGTTAAAATGTCAGCTAATTGATCTTGTGAACTACAATATGCAAGACTCACATCCTTTGATTGTACTGCCTCTCGAACAAAATAAAATTTGAGCTTAAAGTGCTTTGTTTTGCCATGAAAAACAGCATTCTTGGAGATAGCTATTGCTGATTGATTATCAACCATGATCTCAGTAGGCTCAAATTGTTCCTCATTTAAATCACACAACAATTTTCTAAGCCAAATAGCTTGGCTTACTGCTCCAGCTGCTGCTATGTACTCTGCCTCAGCAGTTGATTGAGCAACTGTTTGCTGCTTTTTAGAGCTCCAACAGAAAGCTCCTGAACCGAGAGAAAAGAGGTAGCCTGATGTACTCCTCATATCATCAATCGAACCTCCCCAGTCACTGTCTGAGTAACCAGATAACTTCAGCTGACCTCCTGTCTTGAACATCACTCCAAACTTCAAGGATCCTTTCACATACCTGAGGATTCTCTTTGCAGCCTTTAAATGTGATGTGTTGCAGCTATGCATAAAACGAGATAGCAAACTGACCGAATGCATAAGATCAGGTCTAGTTGCTGTCAAGTATAGCAAACATTCAATTAGACTTCTATACTCTCTTTCATCCACCTTTTCTTCATCTCCATAGCTGCTCAACTTCTGTCCCATGACTAGAGGTGTACTCACTGGCTTGCAGTTTTCCATATGGAACTTAGTGAGAATTTTCAAGGCAAATGCATACTGGCTGATAAAAATGCCTTGATCAGACTGGTATACTTCCATACCAAGGAAGTAAGTCATGATTCCCAAGTCTGTCATGTCAAACATGTCTTGCATATTCTTCTTGAACTCCTGAATCAAATCGACCCTGCTTCCAGTCACTAATAGATCATCCACATATATTGAGACAATCAGCAAAGTCTCATCTTTAGACTTCTTTATAAACAAAGTTGGCTCACTCAAACTTTTCTCGAAATTGAGCCTAAACAGGTAAGCATCTATCCTGTCATACCAGGCTCGAGGAGCCTGTTTTAGTCCATAGAGTGCTTTCTTCAGCTTGTAAACCTTGTCCTCCTTTCCTTGGACTTTAAATCCATCAGGCTGTTCAACATAAATTTCCTCTTTAAGGAATCCATTCAGGAAAGCTGACTTGACATCAAGCTGATGGACCTTCCACTGTTTCTGTGCAGCGAAAGCAAATAGAAGCTTTATGGTATCCAGCCTTGCCACTGGAGCAAATGTCTCCTCAAAATCAATGCCAAACTGTTGATTGTACCCTTTCACCACAAGCCTTGCCTTGTGCTTGTTCAGAGAGCCATCTGCATTGAATTTGGTCCTGAAAACCCACTTGACACCTATGACCTTCTTCTGATCAGGTCTGTCTACCAGATCCCAAGTATCATTCTTATGGATCATGTCGATTTCAGCCTCCATAGCCTTCTTCCAGCTCTTGCTTCTAGCAGCTTCTTCATAGCTTGAAGGCTCAACAATGGCCATATTGCATCTTTGGTAGATGTCAGCAATAGACCTGGTCCCTCTCACAGGAGCATCGTCTACATTGGCATTACTGACTTCGTTTTCTGCCAACTCCAAATTGCTGCCAATCTGCTCTTCTTCAAACTGACTTGTATTAGAGCCATCTAGACTCCAAAACCTTCCTTCATCGAATTTGACATCCCTGCTTACCAAAATCTTCTTGGTTGAAGGATCAAATATTCTGTAGCCCTTCTTGCAGCTACTGTAACCAACAAATATACCTGGAACTGACCTCTTCTCGAGCTTGGTTCTTCTTTCTACAGGGACAAGTACAAAACACTTGCTGCCAAACACTTTTAAATGGGAAACAGTTGGTTTAAGATCATACCATACTTCAAAAGGAGTTTTATCATTCACAGCATGTGTTGGCAGCCTATTGAGCAGGTATACTGAGGTGTTGACACCTTCAGCCCAAAAAATGCTTGGAAGCTTGCTTTGAAACAACATGCACCTGGTCATGTTCATCACTGTTCTGTTCTTCCTCTCACACACTCCATTTTGCTGAGGAGTGTACACTGTGGTTAGCTGATGATGAATCCCAGCCTGCTCACATAGCTTCTGAAATCTTTCAGACAAGTATTCAGAACCATTGTCTGTCCTCAAGGCCTTAATCCTGCAGCCTGTTTGATTTTCTGCCAATGCCTTGAACTTTCTAAAAACTTCAAACACTTCTGACTTCTGTTTCATGAAATAAACCCAGCAAAATCTGGTCAGATCATCAATAAACAGTATAAAATACTTACTGCCATTCAGTGAAGGAGTCTTCATTGGTCCACAGACATCTGAGTGCACCAACTCAAGTCTCTTTCGAGCCCTCCATGCTTGGTTAGCTGAAAAGGGCAACTTGGCTTGTTTGCCAAGCTGACATACTTCACAAACGCCTTCACTTGCACTAACCTTCACCATGTCTTCTGTCATGTTCATTTTGTGCAGCAAATCAAGTGATTTGAGGCTAACATGGCCAAACCTCTTGTGCCAAAGATCAGTATTGTCAACTGAGCTTGTATATGCACTTTTCTCAAGCTGACTCACTTCCAGCATAAAACATTTGTCTCCCATAGGTGCTGAGACAATCTCCCTACCATGAGCATCACTTATAACACAAGAATCATTTTTGAAAACTAGTGAAAAGCCTTTCTTGACTAGCTGGCCTACACTTAGTAAATTTTGGTCTATTTCTGGCACATAGAGCACATCAGAAATGATTTTGTTACCTGAACCAGTGTGAATGACCACATCACCTCTACCTTTTGCTTCAATCAAGTTCCCATTGCCTATCCTGACCTTCGAGACATAGCTCCTGTCAAGGTTCTTGAAAAGGCTCTCATCTGCAGCCATGTGGTGTGAGCAACCACTATCCACAAGCCAACTGCTCATGCTTTTAGCTGCATAACATGAAGCTGTAAATACATGCTCCTCCTGAGCTTGGACATCCTCGGCAGACTTGGCTTGTACTGGTTGTGTTTGTGCCTTCTCATGACTTCTACAAATTTTCTCATGATGACCATACTTCATACAACTTTGCACTGTATATCTGGTCTGGTCCAGCAAAATTTTTCCAGGTGATTGGTCTTCTTGCAGTGAATGCATGGTGGAAACCTCCTTCTACCGGCATCTTTCTTTGATCTTTCCTTCTTTTCAAACCAAGGCTTCTTAGCTTTCTGGCTTGAGCTGGAGCCTTCTCTGACCTTTGCTTGAAAAGCACCTTCAAGATTCTCCTCCTGCCTGCTTGCTCTTCTCTGTTCAAGTGCATAGAGTGAGTTAACCAACTCAGACAAAGAAATGGTTGTGAGATCTCTCGAGTCCTCCAATGAGGAGATTTTTGACTCAAACCTTTCAGGTAAGGTGGTAATAACCTTCTCAACAACCCTGCTATCACTGAAATCTTCTCCAAGGAGTCTAATATTATTGACAGTAGCCATAATCCTATCAGAATATTGCTTGATAGTTTCTGACTCCCTCATCTTCAAATTTTCAAACTCCCTTCTAAGGTTGATGACTTGTTGCTGCCTAGTCTTGTCTGATCCCATGAACTCCTCTTTCAGCTTGTCCCAAGCTTGTTTGGGTGAGTCACAGGCCATGATGCGAGTGAAAATAACATCTGATATTCCATTCTGCAAAAAGGCCATAGCCTTGTGTTTCTTGGCTCGTTCCTCACCATGTTGCCTGATCTGAGCAATGGTAGGATTTGCTCTTAATGGTGCTGGCTCGACATCACTCTCAACTGCACTCCAGAGGTCAAGTGCTTGAAGATATGTCTTCATTTTGACAACCCAAATGTGGTAGTTGTCTCCAGCAAAAACTGGTGGTGGAGGAGGAGCAAAACTCATGCTGCCAAGACTGACTTTGAAAAAACAAAAAACTAAAACATAAACAACAGAGGTCCTCAAAGATAGGAGGCTCTGATTACCATTTGTTGGAACACTGGCAGCAACAAATCAAACAAATGAAAACACCAAGAGCATAAGCTCACGAACAGCAAGCAGAAACAGAACAGAGAACTCAAAAGCAAAAATGTGAAAATGAATGGAATACTACATCTTTTCATTTCATTTGAAAATATAAGAGTTACAAAGTTAGAATGTCAGTTACCTAAACTTGTAACTACTCCCACCTGTTTTGGCAAGTTGCCAACTAAAGTAACACAAAAGAAAGCTGAACAATTTTTAGCTATTACATCCATCAATTCAAATCTTAACAACTCTAAAAGTCTAGTTACATTTAGCTTGGATGGCATTACAAAATGAACAAAAGTAAACAAAATAATTAAGCTGCTTCTGGTCCCGCTTGAATGCTGGTCTGCTGCAGCTGCTGGTCTGCATCATGGCCTTCTGTTGCATTGCAGTCCATTCTCAACAGTTTACCATGCAATTCGGGCATACTTGCATGTAACAATGCTTCAGCTGCATGGTTGTGCATCAAGAGTTCTTGCTGCTGCATGGCTGGTCCATAATATTCAACACTCTTCCTTGGCTTCTATGCAGTAGACACCGTTATTGCTTCTCAAGCTCTCGAACCAAGTAGTCCCCAGGGGCTTAGTTAAAATGTCAGCAAACTTATTACAATATTTATGTCCTTTGGAGTCATCTGGTTTGCAACCTTGGAAGCCGGTGTGTAGATTCAAAATGCAAAGGAAGTAGGTTGAGCATTGTATGACAAAAATAGATGTAAAAAATGAGACATTTCAGTATGGTATAATATGATCAAATCATAAGTAATTGCTGATCCTAATTGTGGAGTTAAAATTTTGTTCAAATGGATTTCAGGGAGAGTAGTCATTAAGGTTTGAATACCATGGGTCAAAATTAAATTATAATTTTTTACGATAGTAAGAATGCAATTTCACAATTTTAATAGTCTATATCTTTATATATTTTAATAGTTAATTTTTGTTTAAATTTATTGGTATTTGTAAATAATTAATACATATATATTTGATCATAATTTCATTTTAATTTATGATCAAATATATATGTATTTATTCATTTATTTAGGCTTATTGTGTTTATTCATTTATTTTATTATAATTTAGGCTCTAAATATCATTTTAATTACAATTTAATCCTTTATTTGCTTAATTTCAAACTTTTATTCTTTTATATGCACATTGTTCTTGCTTTATTTTATATATTTATTTTTACATTCATTCATTCATTTATTTATTTTTATCCTTGTATTCACTTATTATTCTTCCATTTTTTATTTTCTTTCATTAGTTATTCATTTTATTTATGCCATTATTATTGATATTTTGTTATCTATTATTATTTCATTATTATTTATCACCCCTTTTTTTCATACCTTTGAAATTAGATTATTATTTTTTACTTGTACATATATTTTTTTATTTCATTTATTTATATATTTTATTCCAAATTGTACCATTAAATTTCATTTATATTTTAATTTGGTTCTTTATTTTCAATACTTCTATAAACTATTTTCTCTTACATTATTTATGTATTTATTTTATTTATTTCTTTGTTTTTAAGTTGGTATTGTCCTTTTATGTGCATACTTTGTTATTATTTATTTCATTTATCTTTGATTGTTCATATTATTGTTAAAATAGTGTATATTATGTGATGCTTGTAAATTGTTTTTATTAGTATACGTCATTTACATGACATTTCATCTACATCATCGTTCCGTTTTCTACATCATCTTTTTATCTCATTTTGTTAAAATCACGTCAAAAAATCGCGTTTAAATGTATTTTTCAAATTATGAGTTGATCCGATCACAGCTCATAAAAACAAAGGATTGGTGGCGACTCCTGTTTTTTCGTTTTCATTTTCAAAATAAAAGTCTACCCTTTAAAAAAAATGATTTCGACAGTATACATTTAAGTTTCCCCAATTCTTTTTTTTAAATATATTTAAATTTGTAATATCCTAATTTAATCATATAACCAATTATCTTTGCAGAAACATCATAAAAAAAATTATATGTTAAATTTTTGTAGTAGCATTCTATAATCATAAAAGTTTTAAAATGTTAGTAATTTGTATTAATGAATTTTAATGTACAAATATTGAAATATTGTAGCATTTATCAATATTTAGTATCTAATCTTACATGATATTATGCTTATGATAACATGTATTTTGAATGAAAGTCAATTCTATTTAAACTTATTTTTTCCCTTTTTAAAATTACAAATTTATAATTAACACATTTATAGTATACTTTCCTATAAGAAAAATTATCTTATTTTTAAATATATAGAATAGGAAAATTTTTAATTTTACTATAATTACCAAAATTTTTAGTTATAGAATTAAAAGAAAATGATGTGATGTGTTGAGAGTTATACTTCAAATTATCACTCATTAACATCATATATTCTCAAATTCAACCATTTTATTTTATATACCGGAAAACCTCATAGTGTAAATCAAAATATCAAACTACATGTAATTCAGGGATAAGCAAAATAGAAATTACAGTGAGATATGCTATGATACAACAAGGGCTTTAAGCTTTAATTAATACCTAGCATTTCGTAGATTATCGAGGTTTGAAAGTAGGGAGAAAAGCAATTTGAGTGGATTCATCCTCCCATTCTACATCTTTCCACCATCCCTTCTCTCCTTCAATGATGAGCCTCTGTCCTTTTGCACTATTGGAGTTTAGTGGGAGCTTCTTTAACATTGGGCATCCTCTAATGGATACTTCCTTCAGCTGTGGGAAAGGCAGAGCATGGTGGTATATAGTCTTTAGTTCGGGCAGATCTTCTAGAAGCAAACGCTCGAGCTTAGAAAATAAGTTTAAATTTCCCTTTAGCTCAGTGACTTCACCGAGTTTTTCTTCACTGATGATTTCTTCTAAACCATTGCATTCATATATCCATAGTACTTCCAAATGTGGAGCAAAAGTTATCCAACTCACATCCCTCAAATGATTGCATTCGACTACGCTTACAGATCGAAGGCTATTGAAGCATCCTGCACCTTCAATTATGTTACGTTCGATCTTCACTTCCTCTAGATCCATACAATTCCAGAGAATTAAAGTACATAGATGCTGCAGTTTTGCTAAAGCCATAATATTCAATGATCTTGAATCTCTGAAATGTAGAAGTTCTACACATTCAATGGCACAGCTAAAGAACTTGTTGAACCTCGAAGCTTTTTCCAACTCCGAAGCGCTTTTAAAAGTAAGAGTCAACACATTCAAATATTTTAAATGCTCCATTTCCTCTAAAACCAATAAACATCCATAGCCACATCCCTCCATTTTCAGTACTTGCAACTTGGAGAAACTGGATATCAATTGTTGTGGGATCATTTTTAGATCCTCTGTCCAGTTCAGATTCAAATATTTCAGCTTTGCTAGGGCCTTCAATTCCACTGGCAACTTTTTAATTCCTGTCCATGACAAATTGAGATGCTCTAGTGAAACCAACTTTGCAATTCCTACTGGCAATTCTTCCAAATTCCTATTACTAGACGAGTCCAGAACCCTTAGCATCGGCATGAAATTAAAGAAATCATCCATGATTACTGTTGCGCGGAAGCGTGTGAAAGAGTAAAATTATTGTACTGAAAAATCACACTAAGTTCAATTCCCAGGAAAGAGAGGTGGATCACAAGGATCGCTTACATACCAGATCTTTCCTAGCCAGAATATCCCTCTATCGTAATTTAATAGCACAATAAATCACTACAATGACACTTGCAAAATATGCAGAACAAAAAATAAAGAACACTAGAATTTTAACGAGGTTCAGCAAATTTTGCCTACGTCCTCGGGCACTACCAAATATATTTCACTCCAAAAATACAAGTGAAAGTTTACAAATAGGGAGAGAGAACAATTGCCTTAAGTAGAGAATGGCAAGTGTGGGATGAAGAAAGTAAGAAATGGTTAGGCCTATTTATAGTTGAGGTTTAAGGATCAACTTGCAATGTCCCTATACAATTAGGGACCAAAATTGCAATTATCCCATGCCAACTTTTAACCCAACTTGCCAACCAATCTTACTTTCTACTTTCGGTGCCCACCCTTTTTGACTTTTCAAACAATGTGGGTGGGTTCCAATAATCTCCACCTTGAAGATTTGATTAGGATAATCTTATCTTCACACAATTCTTTCTGCCTTTGACAACAATACTTGATAGTGCCTTCTTCAACTGTTAAACTTGCAGGATATTAATCAAGTTCAAACAATGTTCGAACTTGGTTGTTGTTACCACCTTGGTCATCATATCTGCGGGATTATCTGCAGTCTTGATCTTCTGAAGACAAATTTTCCCCTCTTCAATAATTTCCCGCACAAAATGGAATCGTACGTCGATATGTTTTGTACGTGCATGATAGACTTGATTCTTTGCTAAATGAATAGCACTTTGACTATCACAATACACGTTAATATGCTCCTGAACCAACCCCAAGGTTTTAGCCATACCTTGTAACCAAATAGCCTCCTTTACAGCCTCTGTTACAGCCATGTACTCGGCTTCTGTGGTTGACAATGCAACTGTAGACTGTAGTGTAGACTTCCAACTTATTGGTCCTTCAGCAAGTGTAAACACATAACCGGTGGTTGATCTTCGCTTGTCCAAATCACCGGCATAGTCAGAATCAACGTACCCAATAACACCTTTACCAAGTGTATTATCCTGCTTGAACAGTAATCCAACATCCACGGTCTTCTGAATATACCGTAGAATCCATTTCACAGCTTGCCAATGTCCTTTTCCAGGATTATGCATATACCTGCTCACTATACTAACTGCCTGTGAAATGCCGGGTCTTGTACACACCATTGCATACATCAAGCTACCCACTGCATTAGAATACGGAACTTGCAACATGTATTCTCGTTTCGTATTTGTCGAAGGAGATAGTTGTGCAGAAAGCTTGAAATGAGAAGCCAACGGGGTACTTACAGGTTTTGTCTGTTCGTTCATGCCAAACTGCTGTAGTACCTTTTTCAAATACTGCTTCTGAGACAAGCTAACTCTATCATGAGCTCTATCTCTCCATATTTCAATGCCGAGAATCTTTTTAGCTTCTCCTAGATCTTTCATCTCAAACTCGAGATTGAGTTGAGTCTTCAATCTTTCAATCTCAACTTTGCTCTTAGATGCTATTAGCATATCATCAACATATAAGAGCAAGTATATGAAAGTTCCTTCTTGTAGCTTCTGAAAATACACGCAATGATCAAATTTACTTCTTGTGTACCTTTGCCCTTTCATGAACTGATCAAATCGCTTGTACCACTGCCTCGGAGATTGCTTCAATCTATAAAGCGACTTTGTCAGTTTGCAAACCCAATTTTCTTTTCCAGCAACCTTAATCCATCTGGCTGAGTCATATAGATTTCCTCTTCCAAATCACCGTGTAAAAACGCGGTCTTCACATCAAGCTGAACTAGTTCAAGATCATATTGCGCAACCAAGGCTAGCAAAATCCGAATAGACGAATGCTTCACAACTGGAGAAAACACTTCATTGTAGTCTATTCCTTCTTTCTGAGCGTAACCCTTTGCTACTAATCTAGCCTTGTATCCAATTTCATTTTTATCAGGAAATCCTCCCTTCTTTGCATATACCCATTTGCATCCAATTGCCTTCTTTCCCTTGGGTAGTGTCACCAACTCCCAGGTCTTATTTTTATGAAGAGACTGCATTTCTTCATTCATTGCTTGCTTCCACTTTACACCATCAGGGTTACTTATTACTTCTGTGTAAGTAGAAGGAACATTATCATCTGTAATTGGAAGTGCATAGGCCACTATATCATCAAAGCGAGCAGGCTTACGAATCTCTCTTCTTGGCCTTCTATATGCAATTGAATCTTATTGCTGTAGAGGTTCTTGGGTAGGAACCTCTTTATCATTTGTCCCTTCAATATTAGCTGGATCATCGTTAACCTTTTCAAGCTCCACCTGCTGCAAAGTACTACTGGTTTTGTCATCCTTTTGTGAATCATTGTACTTCAACATGGTTGATTCATCAAAAGTCACATCTCTACTGAAAACAATCTTCCTTGTATCAGGACACCAGAGACGATATCCTTTTACTCCATCAGTTATACCCAAGAATAATGCTTTCTTTGCTCTTGGGTCTAACTTAGATTCTTTTACATGATAATATGCAGTGGAACCAAATACATGTAAAGAATCATAATCAGTAGCAGATTTACCAGTCCACATCTCCATAGGAGTTTTTCCATTTATTGCAGCTGATGGCAAACGGTTAATTAGATGGTACGCATATGTAACTGCCTCAGCCCAAAATTCTTTGCCCAATCCAGCATTGGACAACATACATCGAACTTTCTCCAGTATAGTTCGATTCATTCGTTCTGCCACCCCATTTTGCTGTGGTGTATCCCGAACAGTGAAGTGTCGCACAATGCCCTCATCTTGGCATACTTGTAGAAATGGATCGTTTTTGTACTCAGTACCATTATCTGATCGAAGTCGTTTGACCTTTCGACCAGTCTGAGTCTCCACCATATTCTTCCATTTCAGAAATGCATCCAAAACTTCATTTTTTCTTTTCATTAGATACACCCAGACTTTTCTTGAATAATCATCAACAAAAGTAACAAAATAGTGCATACCTCCCAAAGAAGCTACTTTGGTAGGTCCCCACACATCACTGTGAACGTAGTCCAGAATTCCTTTCGTATTGTGAATTGCTGGACCAAATTTTACCCTCTTCTGCTTGCCCAGAACACAATGTTCACAGAATTCCATTTTGCAAGAATTTGCACCTTTCAATAAGCCTTGCTTCACCAATTTCTGCAAAGCTTTTTCACCAGCATGTCCCAATCGCATATGCCATAATCTGGTAGCCTCTGAATCTACATCTTTTGTAGAAACTGTTGATGTTGATCCAATAACTGTACTTCTATTTAAAAAATACAAGTTATTTCTTCTTGTGCCTTTCATAACCGTCAGTTGCCCAGCTACTACTTTTAGTAATCCATCTCTCAAAGTGATTGTGAGCCCTTTAGATTCTAGGGCACCTAATGAGATGAGATTTTTCTTCAGGCTAGGTACGTAGCGAACATCTGTCAAGACTTGGATTGAGCCGTCGTGATTCTTCAATTGGACTGTACCCACTCCCATTGTCTTACAAGCACTATCATTGCCCATAAGAACAATTCCACATTCTAGCTCTTTAAGACTAGAAAACCAGTCCTTATTAGGACACATATGGTAAGTACATCCTGAATCCAAAATCCACTCATCCGTTTGACATGCCATTGTCATGCCAACCAAGCTAAAGTCTGACTCCTCATCATGCTCCGCTACACATGCATTAGAAATAGCCTTGCCCTTTTGTAGCTTAGGACAATTCTTTTTCCAATGCCCTTTTTCACGGCAAAAGGCACATTCATCTTTGGCGGGTCTCCCTTTGGACTTTTCCCTTCTACCAGATTTGCTGCTGTGTGAACGACCTCTTACTGTTAAGACTTCTGCGGTTGTATCTCTGTGATCTCTTTTATCTTTCTTTCGAGTCTCAGATCTATACAACGCACTACAGACTGCATCAAATGTGATCGTGTCCTTCCCATGAAGCAATGTGGTGGTAAGATGATCATATTCATCAGGAAGGGAATTCAACAACAATAATGCCTTGTCTTCATCTTCAAATTTCTCATCCAAATTTAGCAAGTCTGCTAAAATTTTATTGAATGAGTTCACATGGTCATTCATCGACATACCGGGTGCATACGTGAATCGATAAAGTTTCTTTTTCATATAAAGCCTATTTTCAAGACTTTTCGTTAGAAACTTTTCTTCCAGTGTATCCCATAACTTCTTCGCTGATGTCTCCCTCATGACAGAGTACTTCTGCTCTTTGGCCAAACATAGGCGGATTGTACCACACGTCTGTCTATTGATCTTGGCCCACTCCTTGTCATCCATCTTGTCAGGTTTTTCTTCAAGGGCTATATCTAACTCTTGTTGACATAAGACATCCAGGATCTCACATTGCCACATACCAAAATTATTGGTACCGTCAAATTTCTCTACTTCAAATTTTGCATTTGTCACAGTAGTCCTTGCTGATGACGATGCTGCTGCCATTTTTCTCCTCAATCCCAACTACTGTATACGTGAACAGTACCGTATACGTGAATAGTACTGTATATGTAAATAGTGCCATATACGTAAATAGTACCGTAAACGGTCGTATTCCCCAAGTACGAACCTGGCTCTGGTACCAATTGTTGCGCGGAAGCGTGTGAAAGAGTAAAATTATTGTACTGAAAAATCACACTAAGTTCAATTCCCAGGAAAGAGAGGTGGATCACGAGGATCGCTTACATACCAGATCTTTCCTAGCCAGAATATCCCTCTATCGTAATTTAATAGCACAATAAATCACTACAATGACACTTGCAAAATATGCAGAACAAAAAATAAAGAACACTAGAATTTTAACGAGGTTCAGCAAATTTTGCCTACGTCCTTGGGCACTACCAAATATATTTCACTCCAAAAATACAAGTGAAAGTTTACAAATAGGGAGAGAGAACAATTGCCTTAAGTAGAGAATGGCAAGTGTGGGATGAAGAAAGTAAGAAATGGTTAGGCCTATTTATAATTGAGGTTTAAGGATCAACTTGCAATGTCCCTATACAATTAGGGACCAAAATTGCAATTATCCCATGCCAACTTTTAACCCAACTTGCCAACCAATCTTACTTTCTACTTTCGGTGCCCACCCTTTTTGACTTTTCAAACAATGTGGGTGGGTTCCAATAATTACCTTCAAATCATTCCTGCCAAGAAACAAAGTTTGGAGATTGGGACATTCCAATATCTCAGTTAGATTTTCAATTTGATTCTCCATCAGCGACATTCTTGTTACCTCTTCCCACTTTTTAGCTTTCAGTTGTTCCTTTAACTGAACACCTGATTTTACAAAAAACTTCTCCTTCTCAGATTCACCAGCAATCCACAAAGCCATGTCGCGAATCACATCGTGCATCTTTACACTAACATTATATTGTCCTTTCTCCAATAAGCATGCGTCAATAAGAGAACCTATAATGAAATGTCCCTGGTTTCTGGCATTGCTCAAATTGGCATGCTCGTCCAAAAGTCCTTCCCCGATCCAACAATCTACTAGTTCGTCTTTTTGGATGAGATAATCTTCTGGATATAAAGAACAATACAAGAAACAAGATCTGAACCTTTCATCAGGTAAACAGTCATAACTGAATTTTAACTTGGGATACATCTCTTTCCCTACCCCTGGCAACACAGAGGCTGCTGATTGCCTTAAAACTTCTGTAGCATATTCCCATTCTCGAGGGGTCTTCTTGGATGCCATGCCTCGCCCAATTGTAATGAGAGCGAGAGGTAGCCCTGCACACTCTTCAACCACCGCTTCAGCTAACTTGCAAATATCTGGATGCATTCGAAGGGTTTCTGATCCAACCTTCTCCTCGAACAGTTTGAAAGCTTCTCCTGGTGGTAAACATTCCACTTTGATATTATTATCCATGTTCGGTTGCATTTGACAGCACACGTCAAGACGACGAGTTGTGAAAATGACTTTAGAGCCATTTTGTTGTGTTGGAAGAGGCACCCCAGCTCTTGTGAGATCAAACCATTCCCATATATCATCCAACAACAATGCAAACTTCTTTCTACATAATACGTTGAAGATATCTCCAGCTTTCTCATCACGGCTCTTAAATTCCCAACCTTCATTGGAAAGGCCTATTCTTTTGGCAATCTGATTCTGGACTTTTTCAATTGGCCGATCTTGAGATGCAACTGCCCAAATTACATGGTAATCATGGCTAGTATCATGGAATTTGTTATTGATTTGGTTTAGGAGGGTTGTCTTGCCAACCCCTCCTAAGCCATATATGACAATAATTCCCACTTGTTCCTTTTGAAGACAGCTCCAAACCTGATTTACATAGGACTCTAAACACACAGTTGGATCAGAAGGTCGTTTATTTGCGAAAGGAATTGGTGGCTTGCAGGCCACATCACTGAAATCTCCATTCTCCTTCATGTCTTTCACCTCTTGGAGTATTGTGGCGATTTGCTTCCCGAACTTGTGGGTGGACCTGGGATGCCTGGAACAACAACCTCCCATACATAACTTTTCAACATGCTGAGGACTTTGGACAATCAGTTTATCAGCATCGGTTATCACACGATCAGCCCTCTGAAGCCAAAGATCAACTTGGGGTAGCCGCTTAAGTTGCTTCTCATCTTCGGCGAACCTGACCCTGCTCATCAGATCCCTCCTGGTCGCCTTCAAATCTTCCACTTCAGGTTTTAAAGCAGGGAGGTTTTCTTCAAGTTTGCATAGAAAAGCAGAATCCCAGCAACGGGTAATGATGGTATCGAGTGAAAGTGAGATTGAGAAGATATTACTCATACCTGTTTTTGATTTTAGAAGAGTGAGCTGAACAATTTCTGGAAATAGAAGCAAGGAATAAATCAAAGATGCTTATAGAGCTATATGAAAGATTGAGAATATTTTGGTAAACAAAAACAAAGAGAGAAAATTCGCAGGTAAAGAAAGACAAACCGTTGGAAGTTCACATGTATTTTGGTACCAAAAAATAATTAAAATATAAAATAATCAAAGATGTTTAAAATTTTACATAAATATTTACAAAGTGTTTAAATTATGCTAAAAATATATTACAATTTGTTAATTAAAAAATGTATATAAATTTAAAACTATACAAAATTAAAATTAAGTTACTATGTTTTTAAAAAATTAAATTAAATTACATTTATAAATATTTTTTCCATAACTGTTTTAATTAAAAAAAACTATATATACAAGTATTTAAAATACTAAAAATAATTATATATTGTATTAAATTTAAGTGGTTTTATATTTTATTTAATTAAAAATTTTGCTTCTAAAATTTTAAAGTTAATATTTATTGAAATGCTTAATATATCATTTGATACTTAAAGTTTAATAATTTTTTTTTAATGTGGTACCTGTATTTTAAAAAAGGTATAAATTTTGATACCTAAAGGTTATAAAATTATAAAGTTTGAAGTTTTTTATGATTTTGTTAATAGAATGAATATTTTAGTGGTATGATCCAATAAAGGAATTCACAGGTTGAACCAACATCTCTCTCTCTTTCTAGGGTTCCACTTTCTTTGGTAGCTTTGGGCAGGGCATTATGGGTGGACAGTCTGTCCAATTTGGCATGCTGATATTTATTTATGACAGATGAAAGGAAATTCTTGTCTTTTGTGTGGAAACCATTCCCCTCATTGGCAACTTGCAATCAACCAGTGAATCTGCAGTTTTAAAACCTGAATTTTATTCTAAAGTCTGAATTCCAGTTTGGCATGCTGAGAGTATGACAGATGAAAGGAAATTCTTGTCTTTTGTGTGGAAACCACTCCCCTCATTGGCAACTTGCATTATTGAGAAGAACTAAAATCCCATCAAAAAAAGAAAAAGGAATACTAATAGCAGCATGTGTAAGATGTTAGGTAGTAACATTCAACATTACTCTGCCACCTTCCTAGCAATTCATCAGCAAATGAAATCCCTGTTCTAGGAAAGTAAAGAGAAGTAAAGAACTAAAGCACCTATAGCCTTTGACTTTTTTGTTATCCAAATGGAAGCTAGAGTTCCAAAAAAAGCTTTGCTCACTTACTGATAGGACTGAATCGGTAGCATTCATACTAGCACCATTATTGCCACTTAAACAATGATCAGAAAAGGAAACACAAGAGACAGCATTGGAAGATGAAGACAACTAAATCCAAGACCATATGTTTAATGATACATATATGACAATAAAATCCTACTTGTTATTTGAATAACTATCGTTATTTGACAACAAAATAGACAGCATTTGTAGTTTACAGAGGTATGAAGAAAAGGAGAAAAGCAATTTGAGTGGATTCATCTTCTCATTCTACATTTTTCCACCACTACTCATCTTCTAAAATGATGAGCGTTTGTCCTTTTGCAGTATCGGAGTTTAGTGGGAGCTTCTTCAGCATTGGGCATTCTACAATTGATATTTCCTTCAGCTGTGGGAAAGGCAGAGCATGGCAGTATAATGTCAAGGTTGGAAGAATTTGAGAAAGAAGAACTTCAGCTAAAGATGAGTTGAGTAAAGCTGCTGAAAGTGATGGTGATGAAGATGAGCTGACTAAAGCTGGTTTTCATAGAAAAAAAAGATGAAGGTTACAGTTATCTTGATCATGGTCAAAGATATTGAGAGGTAATGTTGGGATTTGGTGCTTTTTACCTGTTAATACAAATGTATGTTGAATGTGTCACTCATGAAATAGGTATATGACTCTGAGTGAAGGAAACAACAACAGCAGTCCAAAGGAAAAGAACCAATTGAAGAGATGTCCAATAAATATAAGCATCAGGATTTAACTAATCAGTTTGCTGTAAGTGATCAAATCTTTGCATGCCTTTTTTGTCTTATAGCCTTTCTTTGATAATCCTTCTAACTTATTGATAAATGAAGCCTGAAGCCTGTATATTAGAAATGCAGTCTACTGGATTGACAGAGGAACCTGTTACCAAAGGTAACTACGATGGTTATGTTTCTGACTTATGGCATGTGGTCTGAAGAAGGGGAAAGAAATTATGTTATCTACTGACAGATGTGAATATCATTTCAAGTTTGATTTATAGATGAGACAATTCCTTTGTTTTATCTTACTCAGGTGAAATTTCACATGGTCGAATTGTACAGCAAGACACAATGACTTCAAGTCCTTCCATAAATGCATCAGCTCCTTTCGAAAAGGTAAGTTTGAAGCAGAACCATCATAATGAAATAAGGCAATATTTGAGCTCTGCTCTTTGGGAGAAGCTAAAATAGAGAAAACCAACATGATATACTCTCAATCCAAACATTTTATTATAAATTACATGTAATTTAAAGATATGCAAAATAGAACTTACAGTGAGGTATGCAATGATACAATAATGGCTTTAAGCCTTAATTAATATCCAACATTTCATAGATTACTGAGGTCTGAAAGAGGGAGAAAAGCAGTTCGAGTGGATTCATCCTCCCATTCTACATCTTTCCACCACCCCTTCTCTCCTTTAATGATGAGTCTCTGTCCTTTTGCACTATTGGAGTTTAGTGGGAGCTTCTTCAGCATTGGGCATTTTACAATTGATATTTTCTTCAGCCGTGGGAAAGGCAGAGCATGGCAGTATATTGTCTTCATTTTAGGCAGACGACATAGATCCAACTGCTCGAGCCTAGAAAATAAGTTTGTATTTGCCTTTGAATCAGTGACTTCATCAACTTTTTCCTCACTAATGATTTCTTCTAAACTGTTACAACCACGTATAAGTAGTTTTTCCAAATGTGGAGCAAAAATTACCCAACTCACATCCATCATTTGTTTGCAATAGGTTAGGCCTACATACCGAAGGCTATGGAAGTATCTTGCACCTTCAACTATGTTGCTTTCGATCTTCACTTCTTTCAGATCCATACAATTCGTACATTTTATAGAACATAGGTTCTGCAGATTTGCTAAAGCCAAAATATTCAATGACCTTGAATCTCTGAAATCTAGAAGGCTTACATGTTCAATGGCACAGCTAAAGAACTTGTTGAACCTCGAAGCTTTTTCCAACTCCGAAGCGCTTCTAAAAGTAAGAGTCAATACATTCAAATATTTTAAATGCTCCAGATCCTCCAAAAGCAATGAACATCCATAGCCACATCTCATCATTTTCAGTACTTGCAACTTAGAGAAACTGGATATAAGTTGTTGTGGGATCATTTCTAGATCGCGTGTCCACTCTAGATTCAAATATTTCAGCTTTTCCAGGGCCCTCAATTCGACCGGCAACTTTCTTATTTTTGTGAATGACAGGTTGAGATGTTCTAGTGAAACCAACTTTGCAATTCCTACAGGCAATTCTTCGAAATTCGTATTGTCGGACAAGTCTAGAACCCTTAGCATCGGCATAGAATTAAAGAAATCATCCATGATTACCTTCAAATCATTGCTGCTAAGAAACAAAGTTTGGAGATTGGGACATTCCAATATCTCAGTTAGATTTTCGATTTGATTATCCATCAGCGACATTCTTCTTATCTCTTCCCACTTTTCAGCTTCCGGTAGTTCCTTTAACTGAACACCTGATTTTACCAAAAATTTATCCTTCTCAAACTCACCAACAATCCACAAAGCCATGTCGCGAACCACATCGTGCATCCTTACACGATCACTAAAACGTACTTTCTCCAATAAGCATGCCTCAATAAGAGAACCTATAAAGAAACGTCCCTGGTTTCTGGCAGTGCTTAAATCGGTATGCTCGTCCATAAATCCTTCCCCGATCCAACAATGTATTAGTTCATCTATTTGGATGGGATGATCTTCTGGATATAAAGAACAATACAAGAAACAAGATTTGACTCTTTCACTCGTTAAACTGTCATAACTGAATTTTAACTTGGGATACATCTCTTTCCCTACCCCTGGGAACACAGAAGCTGCTGATTGCCTTAAAACTTCAATAGCATATTCCCATTCTGGAGGGGTCTTCTTGGATGCCATGGCTCGCCCAATTGTTAATGAGAGCGAGAGGTAGTCCTGCACACTCTTCAACCACCGCTTTAGCTAACTTGCGAATATCTGGATGCAGTTGAAGGGTTTCTGACCCAACCTTCTCCTCGAACAATTTCAAAGCTTTTCCTGGTGGTAAACATTCAACTTTGATATTATTCGCCATGTTCGGTTGCATTTGACAGCACACGTCACGACTACGAGTTGTGAAAATGACTTTAGAGCCATTTCCTTGTGTTGGAAGAGGTACCCCGGCTCCTGTGAGATCAAACCGTTCCCATATATCATCCAATAACAATGCAAACTTCTTTCTACATAATACGTTGAAGATATCTCCAGCTTTCTCATCACGGCTCCTAGATTCCCAACCTTCATTGGAAAGGCCTATTCTTTTGGCAATCTCATCCTGGACTTTTTCAATTGGCCGATCTTGAGATGCAACTGCCCAAATTACACGGTAATCATGGGTAGTATCATGGAATATGTTATTGATTTGGTTTAGGAGGGTTGTCTTGCCAACCCCTCCTAAGCCATATATTCCAATAACTCCCACTTGTTCCTTTTGAAGACTGCTCCAAACCTGATTGACATAGGACTCTAAACCCACAGTTGGCTCAGAAGGTCGTTTAGTTGCAGAAGGAAGTGGTGGCTTGCGGGCCACATCACTGAAATCTCCATTCTCCTTCAGATGTTTCACCTCTTGGAGTATTGTGGCGATTTGCTTCCCGAACTTGTGGGTGGACCTGGGATGCCTGGAACAACAACCTCCCATACATAACTTTTCAACTTGCTGAGGACTTTCCCGACTCAGTTGATCAGCATCGGCTACCACATGATCGGCCCTCTGAAGCCAACCCTCAACTTGGTTTAGCCGCTTATGCTGCTGCTCATCTTCAGCAATTCTGACCCTGCTCGTCAGATCACCCCTGAGCTCCTTCAGTTTTGCTACTTCAGCTTGTAAAGCATGAAGGTTATCTTCGAGGTTGCATATATAAATTGCCTGTCTAGCAGCACAATCCCAGCAACGGGTAATGATGGTATCGAGTGAAAGTGAGATTGAGAAGATATTACCCATACCTGGTTTTGATTTTAGAAGAGTGAGTTCAACAATTCAGGAAATAGAAGCAAGGAATAGATCAAAGGTGCTTATGGAGTTATATGAAAGAGTAAGAATATTTTGGTAAACAAAAACAGAGAAAGAAAATTGGCAGGTAAACCCATTAACTTGTACTGCAGTTGCACACAGTTCTCTTTGATTTTGAAAGTTTTAGTACTACAAATATACTACAATTATTGACACAATGGGTCCATTGTAAGGCATTTTCGGTGTGCAGTGAAAATAATTTAATTTATTATGTAAATATAATTAATTATATATAATTCTCATATTTGAAAGTCAAATTGATGGCTCTTTCAAAAATCCTTATATAAAGAATTATTCTTTATTTTGATATTTTAATTAATTTTAAATTTCTTTCATATATTTTAGTTTAATTAATTTAAATTTTAGTTTCTTACTAAACCTTGCAAAATTAAAAAATTAATTTCAATTATTCTTTTTGAAATTGTTTAAAATTTTACACTTCCTTGATTATTTGAAACTGTCTGGAAAATTTCACCATTGGCAATTATCTGCATGAAGATGGTCAAAAGCATATATGAGATAGAACTGAAAAGGAGATTGGCAAATTTAGGGTCTTTCCAAGAACTACCTCCCTAATTAGCAACTCACTATCGAAGTTCAATATATCAAAACATTTAGTTGCCAAATGTGAATTAACAGACCAACCAAAAACATTCACTCACCTTGCATCAATAATTTCAAGCATTGGAGCCAAATGCCAATGGAAGAAATAAAATTTTGTTTCAGGGGTGAACAAAATAAGACAAAAGGACCATTTCCATAATTTACCCTTTCCTTTTTATATAAAGTCTAGAAAGTACATGCACAGAATAGGATTCAAACCTCAAAAATCATAAACTCTACTCCCTCAATTTTATCATCCCAACCCAAAATATCTAGTTTATATTGTATAGAGGAACAAGACATTGAATACGACAACAAAATCACATGTAATCTAGGGACACGCAAGACAAACTTACTACGAACTATGTTATGATACTGTGATACAACAAGCGCTTTAACCCTTTCCAACCCTAATTTCCAGCATATTGTGAAAACAGAGGTTTGAAAGAGGTAAGAAAAGCAATTGGAGTGGATTCATGTTCCCATTCTACATCTTTCCACCACTTCTCTCCTTTAATGACAATCTTCCGTCCCTGGGCACTATTGAACTTTAGTGGGAGCTTCTTCAACGTTGGCCATTTTTCATTTATAATTTCCTTTAGTTGTTGAAAGGGCAGAGCATCCCGATATATTGTCTTCATTTTGGGCAGATAATGTTGATCCAAAATTTTGAGCTTAGAAAAGAAGTTTGAATTCTCCTTCAATTCTGCAACTTCATTATGTTTTCCCAACTGATAATTTCTTCTAAACCTAGGCATTGCCATATAGATAGTTCTTCCAAATGTTGAGCAAAAGTTACCCAACTCATATCCCTCAGATTATGGCTGCTAAATAAGGATAGAAATCGAAGGCTATGGAAGCATCCTGCACTTGCAATCCATGCACTATCGATCTTCACCTCTTCTAGATCCATACAACTCGAAAGTCGTGAAGTATATAGATATAAGCATATTTACTAAAGTCAAAACGTTCAACGACCTTAAGCCTATGAAATTGTTGGAGTTTATCAACAATAAAAGACTGAGAACAGAGAATAAAAATGAGAAGCTAAAAACAAGAAGCTGAAAACGTTTTTCATCATCAATTTCTGAAGGAACTGTTGCCTTTAAGTTACAAGCATTACCGAATACATAACAACTCCCACTAACAACATTGAAACTTACAAAACATTACTTGTACACTTAAACACACTGACTTATCAGCCAAATCAGTACCTAAGCATAAACATATCAGCTAACTAGCCTTGTACATCATTACAACTGAGCTACACTAGTTTACCATGCAATTCTGTCATACTTGCATGTAACAATGCTTCAGCTGCATGGTTGTGCATCAAGAGTTCTTGCTGCTGCATGGCTGGTCCATAGTCAACACTCTTCCTTGGCTTCTATGCAGTAGACACCGTTATTGCTTCTCAAGCTCTCGAACCAAGTAGTCCCAAGGGGCTTAGTTAAAATGTCAGCAAACTTATTACAATATTTATGTCCTTTGCAGTCATCTGGTTGGAAACCTTGGAAGCCGGTGTGTAGATTCAAAATGCAAAGGAAGTAGGTTGAGCATTGTATGACAAAAATAGATGTAAAAAATGAGACATTTCAGTATGTATAATATGATCAAATCATAAGTAATTGCTGATCCTAATTGTGGAGTTAAAGTTTTGTTCAAATGGATTTGAGGGAGAGTTGTCGTTACTGTTTGAATACCAGGGGTCAAAATTAAATTATAATTTTTTATGATAGTAAGAGTATAATTTCACAATTTTAATAGTATATATCTTTATATATTTTAATAGTTAATTTTGTTTAAATTTATAGTATTTGTAAATAATTAATACATATATATTTGATCATAATTTCATTTTAATTTAGGATCAAATATATATGTATTTATTCATTTATTTAGGCTTATTGTGTTTATTCATTTATTTTATTATAATTTAGGCTCTAAATTTCATTTTAATTCCAATTTAATCCTTTATTTCTTAATTTCAAACTTTTATTCTTTATATGCACATTGTTCTTGCTCTATTTTATTTATTTATTTTACATTCATTATTCATTTATTTATTTTTATCCTTGTATTCACTTATTATTCTTCCATTTTTATTTACTTTCATTAGTTATTCATTTATTTATGCCTTCATTATTATGATATTTGTTATCTATTATTATTCATTATATTTATCACCCTTTTTTTTATACCTTTGATATTAGATTTTTTTTACTTGTACATATATTATTTTTTATTATTCATTTATTTATATTTTATTCCAAATTGTACCTTTAAATTTATTTATGTATTTATTTATTTATTTCTTTGTTTTTAAGTGGTATTGTCCTTTTATGTGCATACTTTGTTATATTTATTTCATTTATCTTTGATTGTTCATATTATTGTTAAAATAGTGTATATTATGTGATGCTTGTAAATTGTTTTTATTAATATACGTCATTTACATGACATTTCATCTACATCATTGTTCCGTTTTCTATGTCATCATTTCATCTCATTTCGTTAAAATCACGTCAAAAAATCGGGTTTAAATGTATTTTTTAATAATAAGCCGCTTTATGTTATATCCGGAATAAGAAAAATACATTATTTTAAATATTGCATTTGATACTATTCAAAAAAGGTTTTCAAAATAGGCAATGCTCCGCATTTGGAGATTCGAGAAGTTGTACCCTAATTTACGAGATTTCGATTTTCACGTTGGTCCTAAATAATCGAACATCCTTTAAATTTTTAAATACATGAGATTCGATCAAATAATAAAGTAAAAGGAAAACATATTTTCGGGAATTTAATGTGTCGTATCCTAACTTACAAGGTACGACCTGTTAATTACTTCGAGAAAAGAGGTCCTTTTACATGTTTTCATTATTTCAAGAGATTTTATAAAAATGCATAATACAAAAAATGATCATTTTTAAATTTCTTTTCAAATTTTTGACTTTCGATGATAAGACATTAATTAATCAATTAGGTACCAATTTGGGCGTTACGAGACTGCTAATCCTTCCTCGTATATAACCGACTCTCGAACCTATTTTTTGGATTTCGTAGACTAACAACATCGTTTTAAAAAATCAAATCTCTTATTAAAATGATCAAATTATGAGGTGATCCGATCACAGCTCATAAAACAAAGGATTGGTGGCGACTCCCGTTTTTTCGTTTCATTTTCAAAATAAAAGTCTACCATTTAAAAAAATGGTTTCAACAGTATACATTTAAGTTTCCCCAATTCTTTTTTTAAAATATGTTTAAATTTGTAATATCCAAATTTAATCATATAACCAATTATCTTTGCAAAAACATCATAAAAAAAATTATATGTTAAAATTTTGTAGTAGCATTCTATAATCATAAAAGTTTTAAAATGTTAGTAATTGTATTAATGAATTTTAATATACAAATATTGAAATATTGTAGCATTTATATTATGTCACTCAATATAATTATCAATATTTACTATCTAATCTTACATCATAAGTTTTTTATTTATTGATATTATGCTTATGATTGCATGTATTTTGAATGAAAGTCAATTATATTTAAACTTAATTTTCTCTTTTTAAAATTACAAATTATAATTAACACATTTATAGTATACTCTCCTATAGAAAAATTATCTCATTTTTAAATATACAGAATAGGAAAATTTTTAATTTTATTATAATTATCAAATTTTAGTTATAGAATGAAAAGAAAATGATGTGATGTGTGAGAGTTATACTTCAAATTATCATTCATTAACATCATATATTCTCAAATTCAAACATTTTATTTTATATACAGGAAAACGTCATTGTGTAAATCAAAAATCAAACTACATGTGATTCAGGATAAACAAAACAGAACTTGCAATGACACATGTTATGATACAATAATGGCTTTAACCCTTAATTAGTATCCAACATTTCTTCCGATATAAGAGGTTTGAAAGTGGGGAGAAAAGCAATTCTAGTGAATTCATCCTCCCATTCTACACCTTTCCACCATCTCTCCTGTCCTTCAATGATGAGCCTCTGTCCTTTTGCACTGTTGGAGTTTAGTGGGAGCTTCTTTAACATTGGGCATCCTGTAATGTGTACTTTCTTCAGCTGTGGGAAAGGCAGAGCATGGTGGTATATAGTCTTTAGTTTGGGCAGACCATCTAGCAACAAATAATCAAGCTTAGAAAATAAGTTTAAATTTCCTTTTAGCTCAGCGACTTCACCAAGTTTTTCTTCACTGATGATTTCTTCTAACCCATTGCATCCATATATCCATAGTTCTTCCAAATGTGGAGCAAAAGTTACCCAACTCACATCCCTCAAATGATTGCATCCAGTTAGGGCTACATATCGAAGCTATGGAAGCATCCTGCACCTTCAATTATGTTACGTTCGATCTTCACTTCCTCTAGATCCATACAACTCCAGAGGCTTAAAGTACATAGATGCTGCAGTTTTGCTAAAGCCATAATATTCAATGATCTTGAATCTCTGAAATCTAGAAGTCCTACATGTTCAATGGCACAGCTAAAGAACTTGTTGAACCTCGAAGCTTTTTCCAACTCCGAAGCGCTTCTAAAGAAAGAGTCAAACATTCAAATAATTTAAATGCTCTATTCCTCCAAAACCAATAAACATCCATAGCCACATCCCTCCATTTTCAGTACTTGCAACTTGGATATACTGGATATCAATTGTTGTGGGATCATTTCTAGATCCACTGTGCACTCCAGATTCAAATATTTCAGCTTTTCAGGGCCTTCAATTCGACCGGCAACTTTCTTATTTTGTGAATGACAGGTGAGATTTCTAGTGAAACCACTTGCAATTCCTACTGGCAATTCTTCCAAATTTTCATTCTAACAAGTCCAGAACCCTTAGCATCGGCATGAAATTAAAGAAATCATTGATGATTACCTTTAAATCGTTCGTGCCAAGAAACAAAGTTTGGAGATTGGACATTCCAATATCTCAGTTAGATTTTCAATTTGATTCACCATCAGCGACATTCTTGTTACCTCTTCCCACTTTTTAGCTTTCGGTTGTTCCTTTAACTGAGCACCTGATTTTACAAAAAACCTTCCGTTCTCAGATTCACCAGCAATCCACAAAGCCGTGTCGCGAATCACATCGTGCATCTTTACAAAGTGATTATCTTCTTTCTCCAATAAGCATGCGTCAATAAGAGAACCTATAATGAAATGTCCCTGGTTTCTGGCATTGCTCAAATTGGTATGCTCGTCCAAAAGTCCTTCCCCGATCCAACAATCTACTAGTTCGTCTTTTTCGATGAGATAATCTTCTGGATATAAAGAACAATACAAGAAACAATATTTGACTCTTTCACTCGTTAAACTGTCATAACTGAATTTTAACTTGGGATACATCTCTTTCCCTACCCCTGGCAACACGGAGGCTGCTGATTGCCTTAAAACTTCTGTAGCATATTCCCATTCTCGACGGGTCTTCTTGGATGCCATGGCTCGCCCAATTGTAATGAGAGCGAGAGGTAGCCCTGCACACTCTTCAACCACCGCTTCAGCTAACTTGCAAATATCTGGATGCATCGAAGGGTTTCTGATCCAACCTTCTCCTCGAACAGTTGAAAGCTTCTCCTGGTGGTAAACATTCCACTCTGATATATTATCCATGTTCGGTTGCATTTGACAGCACACGTCAAGACGACGAGTTGTGAAAATGACTTTAGAGCCATTTTCTTGTGTTGGAAGAGGTAGCCCAGCTCGTGTGAGATCAAACCATTCCCATATATCATCCAACAACAATGCAAACCTCCTATTATATAATATGCTGCGTATGTCTCCAGCTTTCTCATCAAGGCTCTAGATTTCCAACGTTCATTGGAAAGGCCATTATTTGGCAATCTCATCCTGGACTTTCTCAATGGCCGATCTTGCGATGCAACTGCCCAAATGACAAGGTAACCATGGGAGTGTCTGGAATTGTTATGATTTGGTTAGGAGGGTTGTCTTGCCAACCCCTCCTAAGCCATATATGCACTAATCGCACTAGGTCTTTTTGAATATAGCTCCAAACCTGATTGACATAGGACTCTAAACCCACAGTTGGATCAGAAGGTCGTTTATCTGCGGAAGGAATTGGTGGCTTGTAGGCCACATCACTGAAATGTCCTTTCTCCTTCATGTCTTCACCTCTTGGAGTATCTGGCGATTTGCTTCCCGAACTTGTGGGTGGACCTGGGATGCCTGGAACAACAACCTCCCATACATAGCTTTTCAACATGCTGAGACTTGACAATCAGTTGATCGGCATCGGTTGTCACACATTAGCCCTCTGAAGCCAAAGATCAACTTGGGTAGCCGCCTAAGTTGCGCTCATCTTCAGCGACCGACCTCTGATCCATCTCACTACTCATAACGTGGAGGTCCTTATCGGCCTTCCAAACTCCCCACTTATTATTTTAAAGCGGTGGGAGGTTTTCTTCAGATTGTGCATGGAAAAGAAGTTTCAACAGAGAATTCCCAACAACGGGCTTAATATTTTTTTTTGGAACTTAACTGGAGTCATCGGAAAGTCCCCCGGAAAGACCGAATGGTATACATTTACTTTTCATTTCATTTGAATATAAAGTGTTACAAATTGGTATGACAGTTACCTAAACTTGTAACTGCTCCCATCAGTTTTAGCAAGTTGCAATACAAAATGATACAAATTGAAAAGCTGAATAATTCAGCCATTACATCCATCAAATTCATATCCTAACAACTCTAAAGTTTAGTTACATTTCAGCTAAGATAACATTA
The DNA here is from genome assembly GCF_007990345.1 of Gossypium hirsutum. NCBI lineage: Eukaryota > Viridiplantae > Streptophyta > Magnoliopsida > Malvales > Malvaceae > Gossypium > Gossypium hirsutum. The sequence continues at coordinate 1,358,066 of NC_053437.1, read as the reverse complement.
CAAAATGAACAAAAAAGTAAACTAATTGACTAAGCTGCTTCTGGTCCTGCTCGCATGCTAATCTGCTGCAGCTGCTGGTCAGCATCATCGTCGACTGTTGCATTGCAGTCCATGCTCACAGATACTTATGGAAATCTTAATATATCATTTTTTACAAGTTTGATAATTTTTTAATGTGATACTTGTATTTTAGAAAAGTTATATATTTTGATACCTAAAAGGTTATAATATTATAAAGTTTGAAGTTATTATGAATTATTCATTCATAAGGAATTCACATGTT